>NW_018245118.1:0-4843 GCF_001263595.1 Phalaenopsis equestris | reverse complement strand
CGACCAAATGTGGCTACGGGGTTTGAGCAGAGCCGAGGCACAGAATATTGTCAAAGAAGTGCATGTCGAATTGTGTGGCGCTGACCAGTCGGGACTAAAAATTAAAATGAAAATCAAAAGACCGAATATTATTGGCCAGCAATGATGTCTGATTGCATGGATACAACCAGAAGATGTCACCAATGCCAAGTGAATGGGGTGGTCTTACAGCAACCTTGCAACCTTCGAATGTGTTGCGCCCAACTGTTGCCTCGTGGTCATTCGAGTGTTGGGGCAGATACATAATAGTCCATCTTCTATAGAACACAGGTTCATACTTCCCGCTACATATTACTACTCCAAATGGGTAGAGGCAGTATCGTTACGTGAGGTTATGGCACTACATGTCCTTTAATTTTTCAAAAGCTAAATTATCTACCATTTTAGAGTACTGCGAAGAATAATTTTCGACAATAAGACAGCTTTTAGAAGTACAAAGATCAACAATTTCTTCAAAAGACATGGGATAGAAAGATACTCTACAAAAATTTACTATCCCAAAGCAAATGGACTGGTTGAAGCTTTCAACAAGACACTAGTAAAGATTTTGAAGAAAACACGGGATGAAAATAAAAGAGATTGGCATAACAAATTGTTAAAAGCCTTGTGGGCCTACCGGACGACTTTCAGGACTCCCACTCAGTGTACACCTTATACGCTCGTGTACGGCTCGTGTACGGGACCGAGGCTGTGACCGAGGCTGTGCTACCGGTAGAAATCCAGACACCATCTCTCAGAGTCGTCGTTGCCAATCAACTCACAACGGAAGAAAGTGCAAAACTCAGAATTTAGGAACTGGAAAGTCTCGAGGGAAAACAATTGGAAGCACAACAACATTTGGAGCTCTACCAGACAAAGATGGTACAAGCCCATGACAAATTGGTCCGCCCAAGGACATTCAAAATAGGTGGAAAATTTGAGCCAACTTGGGAGGGACCATTTATCATTGAGAAGTTTATACAGGAGGAGCATATCAGTTAGTGGACTTCCGGGGTGAAAGACCCATGTTACCGATAAATGGACGATACCTATAAACCTATTCCGCAGCCTGATGTCGCCTGCCTCCGCTTGCCTCTGCTTCCTTCTCTGCTTCCTTTATAACTTTAGAACTTTGATTGTTCTAGGGTTATCTATATGGCCATATTTCTATGACCGGGTCCAAAGTTTGTAATTAATCTCATATATAATGAAGATTTTCAGAAAATTTTTGAACTTCACATGTTCCCTTTTCTATTTTTGAATTTAAATATTACATTAAATTAAACAAAACTTACACATAAAATGAGTGATCCTTTTCACCAAAACAAACTAAAATTTACCTTAATGGATACTCTGTTTTGTTCTTGTGTTTATACCAAACTTCGGCCCACTAACGTTTCTTTCTGTTGTCTGCAGAAAAAATGTCAGGACACACGCTGATCTTCGCTTTCCAAGACAGCTGGAACCTCGCCTTGAAAGAAGAGATGGCGCCACAAGGAGGTGTCATAGATTTCAACATGGATTTCAACCAGATTGATATGGACTACCATGGTCCTCTAATGGACGTAGTCAGCAATGAAGAAAAGAATGGACTGCCTTCACTGTTGAGGGTGACCACTCAAGACGATGTGTCACGTAAAGGTAAAAATGTGATAGTGGAACAAGATCCGATGGAGGGGTCCAGCCGACTGCCCTCCATGATAGCTACTCCAGCAAGGGGCTTAATAGCCTCCCACAGTAAACAACTACCAAATACTCCACTCCGCCGGACGCAACGCAAAAATGCAAGCCGAAAGAAACAAAGAGCCTTTTTGCGACAGGAGCGCAAGCACCAAAGAGACGTGAGCAGTTATCTTACCCCCATTTATGAAGGACATATTTACGAACCAGAGCTGAGAGAAACTTCTGCCAGCCTGCCCACTACAGATGAAGAGTCAGGATTTGTGACAGGATCAGATGTGCCCCCGGTTTCGGATATCTTATGCAGAGGTTGCCCAACATTCAACGTTGAGGTACCAGCCGGGACATCAGTCACGGGCGCATTCGTAGAATGCCCGGACTGTGATGTTCTGCATCTACAACATTTCCGTACCTTAGAAGAATACACTTCAAGCTCCAAAGAGTCTCAGACTCCATATTTTGTGGCAAATGAACCGTATGTCCCCCTGGGGACGGATCAGCGCGCACCACGGAGCTCAGGATCATACATCCCACTTGAGGCTGAATCTCATATTCCGGATCGACCAGCACTAGTTTGGATTCCCGCCGAGGACGGGGGGAAGGAACGCCCCAGGTAGCTTCCAACTCTCGGTATGGTGGAATACTACAAAATAAGCAAAGTAAACAAAAGAGAATTCGAGTTCTATGAAGAGGTTCAGGGAAAGTTTATCAAAATATTGGAGGGCCTAGAGCTATATACCAGGGTTTTATCTGAAACCGATGAAAGAAGAATTTTGGATTGCATCTTCGATTTAAGGGATAGAGGTCGAGCGGGCCTTCTCACAAAGAGGACGTATTCTGAGCCAAAGAAATGGATGCGGGGAAAGGAAAGAATCATCATCCAGTGCAGCTGTTGCTATAATTTTACGAACGACAAACAAGGAAATCAGCCCGGGATCCTCAGATATGACCAAGTGGATCCATTACCACCAATGATAAAATGGATGATCATTAGAATGGTTAAGTGGAATATTCTACCCGCTACTTGCATTCCCAACAGTTGTATCATCAACATTTATGAAGAGGATGATTGCATTCCCCCACACATTAACCATCATGACTTTGTGAGGCCTTTCTACACGGTCTCGTTCATAAGTAAGAGCAATATTCTTTTTAGAAAAGCAATCTATGTAATCGGCCCTGGAAAATTCAGAGGGGCTGTGGAGATCCCTATTCCAGTTGGTTCAGTACTTGTTCTTAAGGGCGACGGTGCAGACATTGCCAAGCATTGCATTCCAGGAGTACGACACCGTAGGGTGTCCGTAACCTTCCGCAAGATGGATGATAGCAAAATACCATATGGATTCCAGCAGGACCCGGAATTGGAGGAACTGTTTCCTTACGAGCTATGAGAAGGTTGTACCTCCAAATACATGCGAAGGGAACTCTTATCCTAGAGCATGACTCAGAAGGTCTGCTTGATCAGGAGCTCAATATACCAGACACAAAGGATTCACTTGCTTTCTTTTAACAACATGACATGTATCTGATGTAATCAGTCTATGATGTACTCATATCTTGAGATGACTCTCAATGTATTTCAGCATGTATTACATCATGTACCCTTTTTGAGGCATTAGCCTATGTTTGATCTGTAGCATCTTTATTGAAGCAGATTAATGGAAATTTCTCTCAAGTTGTGCCTTTTTGTCAATTGCCTTTTTGTGCGATGGATGAAAGCCGCGAACCATGCAATGGTTCAGAGTTCCAATGAACAAAGAACAAAATGAAAAATCTTCAACAATAAATAAAAAACAAATGAAAGATAATCATAAATGAATAAATAACAAAACATATTTCTTTTAAAAAAAATCAACCAATTAAAATTAAAACTTTAAAAATGCATTTAAAAAAAATCAATTGTGATAAAAACGACAAGAAAATAAAACAAACCTGTTGAGTGGATACTTCCATTTTTGGAATTTCCTACTCTTTGTGCGCGCAACACAACCATCGTTATATACGCTAACTCTATGCACATCCTCCCAGAATCACACATCCTGCACATAAATCTTTGAATTGATACCCACATTTCAATTCTCACATCTTTGAATTGATACCCACATTTCAATTCTCACATCTTTGAATTGATACCCACATTTCAATTCTCACATCTTTGAATTGATACCCACATTTCAATTCTCACATCTTTGAATTGATACCCACATTTCAATTCTCACATCTTTGAATTGATACCCACATTTCAATTCTCACATCTTTGAATTGATACCCACATTTCAATTCTCACATCTTTGAATTGATACCCACATTTCAATTCTCACATCTTTGAATTGATACCCACATTTCAATTCTCACATCTTTGAATGGATACCCACATTTCAATTCTCACATCTTTGAATGGATAACTACGTTTCAATTCTCACATCTTTGAATTGACACCTACGTTTCAATTCTCACATCTTTAAATTGATACATTGTCGGCGTTATTTTGGGGATTGGTTTGTGAGGTTGCCCGTAAAGCTTTCGGTCGCTGGAATCGAAATCCCATCACCCGCTTCGGAAGGACGTTGAAGTATGAAATCAAACTAACCCCATAATTTTTGTAGTTTAAAATGAAAGAACACTGTACCTCAAATCCTGTATCTATCCCGAAGGATAAACACAAGAATTGAGGATGAGGCTCGATCAAGTAAACTAAGGAAAGTAAGACGTCTGTTTGGTCTGCGAAACCTTTGTATTTGCCGACAACTTCCCCTATTTAATATAAAGGATTAAATAGGGTTTATATTAAGCTGGGTTTAGACATGCTTCCTATAAGGGCAAGTCCTTATAGTTAATTACATCCTTACATCTTAAATGAACAAAGTCACTTAAGAAGACTCTCGATAAAAATCAGGACATATTATCTTCAAGGAATTTCAAAGGGTAGGACTCTTCAACGAAATCGGACATAGAGGTGTGCAAGGAGATTGGTTTAAATTTGGAACATTTTATTGTAGAATCCAAAGGAAGAAGAACTAGGGGTTTTCATGGATTCATAGGAGAACTCCGGTGACTTCCCAAGCTATCCTAATGTTTGGATTCAGTTTTGAGGAGAAATATTTTGTGTCTCATCCTGTAAATTTTATTAGTTAGGGCTTACATT
>NW_018245117.1:0-206 GCF_001263595.1 Phalaenopsis equestris | reverse complement strand
ATGTTTAGTTCAGTTAAGCTTCTAGCTTTTAAAAGTAAGCAAGCTTGTTTATTCACTAATTTAAACGAATGAGATCGAGTCCTAATTGAGCCCAGTTCGACTTGTTCATCGAGAGCATTAGTTAATTTATAGACCTACGCGGCAAGAGTTAGAGCTTGTGAGGAGAGAAGTGAAAGAGAGAGAAGCCAGGACGAGTGAGAGAATGC
>NW_018245116.1:0-1539 GCF_001263595.1 Phalaenopsis equestris | reverse complement strand
CCGTTAGTCGTAATGAAAGTCACCGCTCTGGAGGTTAGGAGACCTCTACAGAATTTAAATTGAACTATCCCCAGGAAGTCCCTTCTTGCAAGAAGGTGAAAACTGCCGCTTCCCCAACACCTGCAAAGTCTGTTGTTCCCTTTTCTGCTAAAGGAAAGGAGATTATGATCATAGAAGACTAAACTGAAGAATTTATTGTCTCTCCGTCAATGTTTGAGATCGGTTCAAGTTCAAAGTCTGTGTCATTGACTCGAAACAGAGAAAGAACCGTGGCCAAAAAGCTCGGAGGGCAGCTAAGGCCCAAATTTCAAAAAAAAAGTACCAGATGATGAGTTTCCTCAACAGGAGGAACTTAAATTACAGGAAACCTCCCCACTTCTGTAAGGAAGTAGGTTTCACCCACTGATTAATACTAATGAGCATGAGAGTATTCGAGAAGTTGTTTCTACTTTACCGTCACTTCATGGTCGTAGTGAGAAGAGGGAGAAACCCACTCCTATCACTAAGGTCTGCACAGTATTCCAAATATTGAACACTAAAGAAGGATGTTTAATGGTTGAACTGCTTAAACGAGTGGGATGTTGAGTATCCTCTCAAATGAAGAAAGAAATTCTGAAAGATACCAGGGCTGCGCGACAGTCCCACAAGCCAGCTGAAGCTTTACCAACCCGTATTCCCATCAGATTATGCCTGGGAAGCCGAATTGATACTACTGTTACTAGTACAAATTTTGTTAACTCTGTCGCTCCAAGGTTTGTAGGATGTCAACCAGTTAAGTCACGTCTGGGTCTGAAGATTCAATCAATCGTTACCCATAAAAATTCCACGAAACGAGGAAAGATAAAGAAATTACCTTGTATTGTGTTCGGTTCGCACTACGGGGAGCATACTTCTCTCTGAAAAAGTCACTATACCAATACGGTCTAGTGAGCTCACGAGGCAAACTGGTGGAATGAAGGAAAAGTCCAAAGTATCTAATATCATCGTAGTTATTGCTATAGAATTTGATGAGCAAGTGTAGAATGCTGAGGAAAATCCTCCGGATCTTAAGATAATTCTGGAGGCGATAATTGAAGGAAAAGTCGAAAAACTCAGGGCTGAGATTTTTGAGCTAGCCAGAGAACATGGTGTAACCATTAATGATGATGATGAGAATTTTGATTTCAATTATTATCTAGAAGAAGACCTCATGGATATTCATGTCATCAAGACTAGAGTTGCCTCATCTGCGCGTTGACTAGAGGAAAATATGTTGAGATTTTCATACTTATTTTATACTATTTTTTTTTTATATTGCACTTTAAAGAAAGATATTTTTGATATTTTGTTGCATGAATGATGAATTAGGATCATTGGAGCAAAAGTATGCAAAAAGGAGCGAATTTGGAGCGAAAAGGACAAAAATGTGCAGAATTGAACAAGGGCGCCGACGGTAAGATTTTCTCGAGACTCCAGAATTAATTCATTATGAAGGTCTGCCAATGGCGTCCTTGAGGCCTCCGAAGGCGAGCTCGACGGTTATGCCCAATCAGGCTTTGG
>NW_018245115.1:0-400 GCF_001263595.1 Phalaenopsis equestris | reverse complement strand
TATTCGTGTTGTTCGTGTTCAGCTCGTTAACTTAGAGAACGAGCTGAACACAAGCTTCTTAACAAGCCGAACACGAGCTGTTCACGAACAACGAGCTATTTTGACAGCCCTAGCGACAACAGGTGTTTCTGCGCGCGGAACCGTGAAGATGGTGTTATGGCAGGCGATATTTCAGTGGTATTGTGGTTTAATGGATCAAGTTTAGCCCAATTCGAGCTTGAGATGAGCCAAAACCTCTCGTAGGTTTCGATTCAACTTAGGCTCACATGAAGGAGCACAACCGAGGGTCTAGTGAATTTTTAGGGATTGTCAAGAGGGAAATTGGATGCGAATTTATCAAAATTGGATTGAAGCTTAGAATTTGATGAAATTTGATTAGATTTGTTGGTTTGCATTAATC
>NW_018245114.1:0-934 GCF_001263595.1 Phalaenopsis equestris | reverse complement strand
ATGTCATCTTCTAAATCCGATCAATTGAGTTTAGATATCAAGCTTAGGTCACTATTAAGCCCTTTACAATCATGATAGGTGAAATGGTGATTATCAAGATTTTGATTTAAGTGATATGTATTCTTATCCAATGGTTAAACCATCCTCAACTTTGGGCTTAAGAAAAGTAAATTTCCATATTCCCTATCACTTAAGAATTGTTTGATCCTAGTTAACTTCTGAGTCCTTAAAATTAGGAGAATTATAATTTTGTTGATGTTGTGCAAAGGTGGTGAATGAGTTTCTACCTTTTAATCCCATTGTATTTCAATTGTCCAAACATGTTTATTAAGATCAAAATTGCTCATTTTCCCTTAATTAATCCTAAATTTTGATTAAGGCACCAAAGTCTGAAATTACCACTTTGCCCTTGGGGCACTTCACCTCATAACTCATTAAACACAACTCAAATGACCTTGAGGGTAGAGTGTCATATTCATGTGCTAATTATAATATTGGAGGAGAACATGTGGACCTCTCAAAATTTTAACTTAATTTAGATAATTATTGAAATTTAGAAGATAAGATTTTCAAAGGTTAATTTATTTAATTATCCAAAATAAAGTTTTTATTTATGGAAAAATTATTAAAAGTCTCCTAAATTCAGAGAAACACTTAAGCAAAATTTCATAGTTTTTGAATTAAATTTTTATGACTATTATTTATTTGATTTTTTTTATTTTAATCAATTTCAATGATTAAATTAAATAGAAAATAATGTTTTAATTACAAAAAAAACATTTTTATATTTTTAATAAAGTTCTCTGAATTCAGCAAACTCAGAGAATCAAGTTTTGTATTTTGTGATTTTTAATTTATTTATTATAATTATCTTAATGGGAAAAATATGAAAAATTTCTTTTTAAGCTTTTAAAATTTATATTTTAACTTAAAA
>NW_018245113.1:0-2340 GCF_001263595.1 Phalaenopsis equestris | reverse complement strand
TGGTGGCAATGGTGACGATCGGGAAACAATGGTCAGAGAGTGATAGCAGTCTGACGACGGTGCCCTCTGGACAGCGATGGTTTGATTATGACAATGGCCTAACAATAGTAGTCGAGCAATTGCGGTTTGACGACGGCGACTATGACAAATGTCGGACAATAATGGTCCCATGATGGTGACAGCTCGACTGTGATGACCGGGCAATGGTGGTCTGGTGGTGGCAATAGCCAGACAACGGTGGCCTGAAAACTTGTGGGTCGACGATTGTGGTGGCTTGAAGGTCATGGTTGGACAACAGTGATCCAATGGAGACTATGGTCAGACTATGGTGATCCAACTACGACGATGATGGTTCGGTGGTACTAGCAATCGTGGTTAAACGACGACGATGGTCAGGAAATGGTGTTCTAGTGGTGACGACGATGGTGTTGGGCAGCAGTGGTCCGACGATTACGATGGCTTGATAGCGATGACAAGCCAGTTGTGATCTGGTGGCGGCAACGACTCAACAACAATGGTCGAAAAACGGACAATGGGGATGGTGGTATGGTAGCAGTGGCGGCTAGTCAGTGTAGTTCGATGGTACTAGAGTTCTTGAACCTTCAAGAGCATGTATTTACTCATCTTTCTTCTCTAGGTCTAGATCCCTTCTCATAAAAGAGTAGTTGTTTATTTATAGATTTTCCGAATGACATTCCCTATAAATACTATATGAATACGGACCACTCCATCAGATGCCCCAAAGTAATTTCTGTGATTGGATGGTGTTTTATAACCAATTAAACTACTGAATGATGTTATAGTTAAGTAATCTTGAGCTCATTGGATCTTAGTTGTCGAGATACTCAATTTGACTATAACTTTGCCAAATTTGGAGATCAAAATATATTTCAAAACTTTTAACTATGCTTTAAGTGTGTGATTTGAGTCAACATGAACTCGAGTCGTGTCAAGGCCTGACCTGGGAGCTTCGAATTACCAGGGCGGGAACTGTCGATCGGGCAGAGGAAACCTACGTAATAATTTTCCTTCACAACAAATTTAAAAACCAAAGCACAAAAGAGTAATTATAATTCATAAACTTATATTTGAAAGAGATTTTTTATATTTAAACATTTACATTTAATAAAAATAAAACTAGACTAAAATACCTATCAAATTTCGCTCCGCGATGCCTGTACATGTACTCCCTGGTTTCCATCCAGTCAACAACTGGTCTTCCGGTGAAATGTTAGCAACCAAATTTTGCGTTAAAACTACTCAGTGGACAAATGGTTCTAAATTATAATAATTCTCATTTTAAATTTTTTTTGTAAAAGCGCAATAACAGTAGAAGAGAGCAGTAAAGAAAATTGTTTCATTTTCTTTCAATAATTTATGTTACACTTTTCATAATTGGGAGACACTGTCTAAACGTATACTTTATACAAATATACATTTAGTCTTTGCAACTCACCATAAAGACGAACGATATTTTTTATTTTCATTTCCGTGCAAGGTGACATTGCATTCTCCTGTCAGTATCATCTAGGGGTGACTCTCATACCCATACATATATCATATTTTTTCTATTTTTTTGCATTTAACATTAAAAAAAACATATACTTTTACATTTAAAATAAAAGTTGTAAGATAATAAATAAACCGAGCTATTCTAATATGAAACTCATTTATCCAATTAAATAATAAAGAAAACATGTTATAAAAAGTTTGTAGTTCATTTCCTCAATTTTCTAGGCTTTTGGGTACACTTATAATAACAATTTAAATCTAATTAATTTTTTTGTTCATGGCTAATCTTCTCTCATATGAATTCTACATTTTTTATCATTATTTTCATTATGTATTAGCTAATTAGTTATCTATATAAACATATATACATGTATATGTATTATGTAAACATATATACAAATATATATTGGAATATCCTATTAAATTTTATTTTAAAACACCTCAAATTTTTATTTGGGTAAACCTAACATTAATAACAATTTAATTATAAATTTGTTTTAAATCTACGTGTATAGTACAAAAATGGCAACATAGATCTTAAAGGAATCGAACAACCAGAAATGGAGACCTAGACAATTGAATTTCCGATCTAAAGGACAGGAAATCCACCAGCTAATAAGTTGAGCAACTTTTACAACGAAATGGATTGACATAAGCTTTCGACTGACAGAAGTTTTTGCCTGATAGATCATCGACTGATTGACCTCTTGCTGGAATCAAATGACTTCCTTTTATCGGTCGACTGACATAAGTTTTTGATTGACAGAAGCTTTTGACTGATAGATCATCGACTGATTGACCTCTTACTGGAATCAAATGACTTCCTTT
>NW_018245112.1:0-405 GCF_001263595.1 Phalaenopsis equestris | reverse complement strand
TCCATACAGGAGATTACATGACAACTACACTTGAATTGTCTCCTACACACAGGGGACAACTATTTATAGCTTCTTACACAAAAGGAAGGGGAGTGGGAAGGTAAGAAGAATGCAAAAGATGGGTGTGGAAGATATGTGAATCAACCCTTGGATTGCAAGGATTAGCCATTCACTTCCTTCTCCTTCGCTTGGGATCGCGATCCCATTCCACCCCGCTGTTCAACGAAGCTTCGTGGGTCCTTTGTACAGTGGGATTAAAGCTCCCTGAAGCTTCGGGGCGAATTCAAAACCCGCGTCAGTCTTCTGAGGTTGGGGAAGCTTTGACCTTTTTTTTGAAGCTCTAGGTTCTTCAAAGTATAGTGTCGAAACGGTGACATTGAAAGTGGCTGAAATGTTATAGTCCCC
>NW_018245111.1:0-409 GCF_001263595.1 Phalaenopsis equestris | reverse complement strand
GGCAAACCCTACACCAAAAATAGTGCCGACAGCCATGCACGGGCGTGCTGGACCCGGGCTCCTCCTTTGATCCCTCAACTCGAGCAGTTGGCACCAGCATGCCTCCAGTCGATGAAGGTGCGTTTATGGCAACTTTGCTAAATTACATTCCTTTTCTTTATCTTATAAACTACAACAAAAATACATTTCTCTTTTATAAAATCATAAAAAAAGGAAATAAGACATTGAAAGTAGGTAGAACAATCATGTAAATTTGCAAAGTATCACTGTTCTCATTGGCTAATTCATATGGGTCTTGAGAAAGCTCAATGGAGGCCAAAAATAAAAGAAATTTTTATACTCCAACCAATAAATAACCCAAAACTCGAGTTTCAAGCATGCATTATCAATCCATTGATCTGTCTTCACT
>NW_018245110.1:0-399 GCF_001263595.1 Phalaenopsis equestris | reverse complement strand
GATCTTGATTTTGAGGAAAACACCATTGATAAAAAATAAATAAGCAGACTATATGTGATTATTAAAATATTAAGTGAAAACTAATTAAAAACTTTATGGGGCCTATCCCAAATAAAAAAAAACTTACTGCATTAATTGGCCTTATAAGGATTCACTTTTCATTTTTTTTTTCAAGTTTTCAAAATAGATGAGATTATAAAGTATCATGTTAAGAAATAGATCAATCTCTTATGACTATGATAGAAATAGTGAGAGAGGAAGGCAACCGTTGAATGATAGCATTCAGACGATGTTAATTTAAACATAATTGTAAGGTAATAATAAGGGTGTTTGAAAAATAGTTGTGAAATAATAGTAATCGAACGATGGAGTCGAAATGATAATTGTTTGAGGATAACA
>NW_018245109.1:0-1978 GCF_001263595.1 Phalaenopsis equestris | reverse complement strand
TATAAATCATATTAAAAACGTGAGATTATTATTCCTAAATGAAATTAACATATAAATTAAAATAAAATAAAATAAAATTTTATATAAAAATCTCCTTTGCAAGCACATACATCTAGCCGCCTTTATTCTAACATGTAATAAAAAAAATATATCTACTTCCAGTCCTCTCTATACACATCATCATTCCAGTCTTAACACGCAATAGAATCATAGCCCTTGAAATTATTCATGAAACTTCTACAATAAATCCATCACAAGTGACTAATAACCTAACCCCCATAAATAACATTATCAACAACAATGCCCACCACACACTCTAATGAATTGATGGGCAAATGCCATATGGTCTCTAATAATTTATTTTACCACAATCAACCAACTTGCATGTCATATTTTCTCACCTATAAATACATCTCATCCTAAGGAGAACAAATCATGCGAAGACAGGAGAAAAGAGAGCGATCATATTGATGGCATTGAGGTGGTTTCTCCAGGCGACGGGCACGATGATCGTCGAAAAATCAACTGATAATGACGTTAAGACAGCATCAATGATGGACGGAAGAAAACTGTTCAAAGTAAGGAGTTTTGGGAGCGAGGGATTTAGGGTTCCGTTGCACTATCCGAGGTATAAGAAGGAGGATTATGAGAATATGGATGAGTGGAAGTTAGATATGTTGCTGAAAGAGTATGGTTTGGAAGTCGAGGGGACTTTGGATGAGAAGAAATCGTTCGCCATGGGAACATTTTTGTGGCCTGATCAATTTTAAGATATTTTTTTGTGTGTTGTTGATGTATCTTAGCTAATGGTTTCCATGCATTAGTTATGTATGATAGATTAGTCATAAGCATGAGTTTGGTAAGAAGTATTATCTTTTTGTTAATGTTGCATGTACATGGAGCAAGCACAAGTAAGATTGTCTAATTAGTATTTGCTATGATGGAGATAGCAATGACAATAAAGATAATATATGTTGATAATTGCAGGAGTATTGTTATTTTAATTTTAAATGATTGGTTTTATTTTCTTATCAAGTCTTTGTCATCAATAAAATCTTCTACCATCATATCTTAAGAAGAATAAATCATGTTATTTTCTCTTTTTGGAATAATCTAATTAAGTTATATGAAACATATTTTATTTCTATTTATTTTTTTTATTGAGGTTTAGTTTCGATGTAGAAGTTTTCACCTTGAATGATTTTTGGGTAATTATACATACATGACACTCAATTCTGATGTATTTACATATCTAATATCTAAAGATTTATATTTACATGCATGCCACTCAAATCTTCATTATCATATAAAAAATATCATAATCACTCTTTTTCAAAAATGAAATATTACGCACACACACACACATATACATATACATAAATTTAGGACAACTAAGATATTTTTGGAGCAGTTGCAGCTTATTAATAAAATTGTTGTGAAGCTGTTGAATAATAATCTGATGCTCAAAAAACAGCGGTGGTTATTATAAAAAATATGTATTTTTTAAAAGTCAGACTGCACCTAAAAAGCTGGCACCGTAGCTATCCAAGAGTGATGATAAAATGCAGGTTTCAGCGGCAGCTTTTTGAAAAAACTATTAAACTGCAGTTTATCCAAACAGATAAAACTACAATGTGGTATCACACCGCCACCTCAAAAGGACCCTCAGTTACAAGTACAAATATTAAATTTAAGCTGTTATATGTATATGGCAATGCATAAGAATTGTGTGGTTTGTATTTAAATTTCCCATGATTTTTTAATCTTGGAGGTCGCCCATCGTTGCCATTAATGCCTCAAGCCATATGGAGATTTAATTCCACCTCTTGAAAAGTCATATTTGCCCTCAAATTTTAAAAGATTGGACTTAAGACTAATATGCATGAATAAGGTAAAATCATAAAACAATTTGTTTGCTTTATGGTGACACTATAAAATGCAATGTTACTAAGGATTTCTTTCTCCTTACAATCCACAT
>NW_018245108.1:0-567 GCF_001263595.1 Phalaenopsis equestris | reverse complement strand
TTGTCTTAATGTTTTTTCCAGTATTATTATATTTTCCTTTTGGGGTATGGTTAGTTGTTTTGAGTTATCCTTTCAGCTTTAATTCACACAGTTTTCTGTTTTCATTTTAGTTGTATTAATGGATTATTCATTATAGAATAAATTTAATAAAATTGACATTTATTGGTTTATGAGAATACAAAATATTTTCAATTTATTTCTTCGCACCCTGCGTTATCGGGATGTACCGCCTTCAAAACCCGATGTGTGATAGAGATCCTGAGAGAATAAGGAGGGAAGGATGTCAGGTTTAGTGGCTATAGGAGAAGGCCAAAAAGAGGCAAGTGAGATGTCTCAGGCCTTGGTGCCGGTCCTCCGTAAGTAGTCGAAAGATGCAGCAGGGAAAGTCGATTCTCAAGCAAGGAAGGTTTGATTGAGAATGCGTCAATAAGCTCCAAATGAGAAAGGAAATCATGATCACATGGCGCAGAGATCAGGAGAAGAAAGAAAAAATAAAAAAGATTTTCATATGATTTACTTGATCAAAAGATCGATATGAGGGCAATCCGAAGAAAGGAAAAAAAATCG
>NW_018245107.1:77180-78177 GCF_001263595.1 Phalaenopsis equestris | reverse complement strand
CAAGTCATGAAGATTAGGAGACTTCTAATCTTTTTTACGTTGTGCAAAGTTGGTGAGTGGGTTTCTACCTTTTAATCGCATTTTATTTCAATCACCCAAACATGTTTATTAAAATTAAAATTACAAATGGCGAATCAAAATAAGCTCAAGCTCGGATTAGGGTTAGAGTTCAATACCTTTGTCTGAGAGGGGAGGCCTCAATCAGATGGTTGTTGTAGATTTGATTGAGTCCAACAAACCTCCAGATGAATTCTCAAGCCCTAGAGAATTGTCTAGGTATGAATTTGATCAAAGTGGATTTTAGGTGTTGGTGTAGAGCTAGGTTAGAGGCTGTTTGAGAGGGGGCTTTTATGGGGAATCAACTTCACTTGCTCTAAGGATGGTGTGTGCACAAGTAATTTAATTTTGGTGGACTATGGAGCTATGGAGAATTATATCCTAGTTTTGGGAAGAAAATTGAGCTCAAAATTGGGCTTTCACAATAACGATTTGTGGGGAAAATGATGGCAATGAGCTTAGGAGTTCTTGGAGAGTGTCTGAGAGCAATTAGACAGAGTTTCCCCAAAGATTTGGCACACTTCTTGTCTTATCCATGAGAGGGTGGGCTTAAATAAAATGCTTTAGGGTGACTGTCAAGGCCTGAATTCTGGTGCAAATTAGTGCTTATGTGGAGGACTGAGAAGCTCTAAAGATCAATTATGGTGAGCTGGCCCCCAGGGTTAGAATTAGATTTCATTTAGGCGTGGTGGCTCTTGGTTTTAGAGTTTTCCAGACACTAGGCCAGCTGGAAGGGCCAGAGGGTCAGGTGAGCCAGTGGGAGGGTTAATTATGATTAACCGTCAATGACAAGTGATGATGGAGGAGATATTTTGGTTAAGGCCCATAAATGGAATAAGATCCCTTAAATTAGGGGACCCTTGTTCCATAGCTTACTTGGGTGGTTTAAGATGGTTTGGCCTGGTCAATAAGGTGTGCTTAGTGGCTGGGGGGAACCAGA
>NW_018245107.1:74758-77168 GCF_001263595.1 Phalaenopsis equestris | reverse complement strand
TAAGTTGGCTAAGTCAATTTTGGTGCATGGGTTTAATTTGGGTCAAAATGGCTAAAAGTTAGGTTTAGGTTAGGCTAGCCATGAATTTGAGCTCTATTGATTGATCAACATTTTGTAAATGATTGTCATGAAGGTTTTCGGTGAAGGATTAATGTAATTTTGAGTTCAATTGAAAGCTCAATTGAAGGAATTTAAAATTTTGGTCAATTTGGGCATGTTGGACTAGACTTAGGTTGGACTAAGTCCAAATTGTTGGTTTAAAATGGTCTATAGGAATGTCATGAAGAAATTTCAACATAAATTGGGTGTCAATTTTGGGGTTAGGGCATTCAATTTGGTAGCATTTGGAGACATAGCCAATTTGGTAGCTCAATTTGGTAGCATTTGGAGACATAGCCAATTTGGGGTAAATTTGGGGATTTTTGGACTTGGGTTAAAATTGAGTGAAATTAAGGCTTCACGAAGGCCAATGAAGGCTTTATTTGGTGTGTAGGATTGTTATGAAGAATTTATGATTCAAATTGTGGTAATTTGAGTAGGCTATGTGGTTAAACTAAGTGATATTAAATCATAGGCCTAAAATTTGGGGTTTGACTTAGATCAAAATTGAGCTCAAAGCATGGGCCAATTAGGCTTTTATTTTGTCTGTAATGGTCATATGAAAAGTTACTGTTCCATTGATTGTCACTGGTTCCTGTGGTTAATTTATGGACATTTGGGATGAATTTGGGGAGAATCGGAATTTGAGTTTAGAATTGAAATTGAGGGAAGTTTCAGTCAAATTTATGGACATTTGGGATGAATTTGGGGAGAATTAGGCCTTTAAAGGCACTTTGGGGGTTTTGGTCAAAATGATCAAATTGGGTTCAATTGAAGGGTCCCAATTGGTTTTGGAGACATTTGAGATGATTTTGAGGGTTTTGGGAAAGTTTAGGGTGCTAAGGGTATTTTTGTAACTTTGGCAAATTTGGGATATTTTGGTAATTTTGGGTGGTTTTGGGCAATTTGGGGTAGCTTCAAATGATTCGAAATGATTTTTGAACAAATTTGGGTATTCTGGATGAACTTGGGAATTTTGGTCAAATTTAGGGTTTCAAGGGCATTTAGGTAATTTGGGTTGATTTAGAGGAGAAAGGCCAAGTTCGAAATTTTGGTAGAATTGGGGTGCCAATCACCCTATATGAGCTATGGACCAATGAGATCCCCATTTGGGTCCTCAATGTACTGGTCTTAACTAGATCCTAGCCTAGGGCCAATTGATCTAGGGGACTATCTACATGAGTCTCTCTCAAAAGATCAAGGGATCAAAGTCAATAATTTTGGGTTTAGGGTTGTGAGTGGATATAGGTGATTGTAAGTGCAAGTTAGTGCCATAGCTCCAGACCAACACCTAGAGTCAGCTCTAAGGTCAAAAACTCTTATGGGGGCTCATCTTGAGCTCCCCCATATTGACCCTACCTACTAAGTGCTAGAGGTTAGGACCAATATATGGAACTTCAAGTTGAGCAAAGAAGAGTTTGAAATTTCTAAACGTGAGGGTTTCTTTCCTAGTTTTCTAGGAATCGTCAATAGGAAATTCCTATAGCTAGACCCGAAAATTAAATTCTTCCACCAAGAAGCAGCATTTTCCTTTTTCCTTTTGGATCAAATGTTGGATAGGCTGGGTTGGCATAGATATTTTTGTTTTCTAGATGGATATACCATTTATCGTCAAATACTTATAACTCTAGAGGATCAAGAGAAAACAACATTTCCTAGTCCTTATGGAACTTTTACTACCCTTTGAATTATGTAATGCACCTATAACATTTCAAAGATGTATGATGTCAATTTTCAGTGATATAATTGAAAAAGGGATTGAAGTCTTATATTTCTTTGTTTGGAACTTCATTTGAAATATGTCTAAACCATTTAGAGAATGTTCTTGAACGATGTGAAAAGACTAATCTCATATTGAACTAGAAAAAATGTAAATTTATGGTTGTAAGGGGAATTGTGCTTGGGCATAAAATTTTAAAAAATGGCACGGAAGTAGATCCTGTAATAATTTATGTTATATCGAACATACCTCCACCTACGAATGTAAGAGGAGTTAGGAGCTTTTTAGGACTTGCTGGATTTTACAGGCGATATATTAAAGATTTTTCAAAAATTACTAAACCTTTATGCAAACTTCTGGAAAAAAATATAAAAATTGATTTTAACTAAGATTTCCCTAATGCCTTTGAAACTTTAAAGGAAAAAGTGATCACTGCTTCTATAATTGTTTCACCTGATTGGGAGAAACTTTTGAATTAATGTGTGATACTAATGATTATATAATTCGATTCGTATTAGGGAAGAGAAAGGATAAGATTTTTAAAGTTATATATTATGCTAAGACTCTTAATAATGCTCAGATTAACTATAC
>NW_018245107.1:65878-67657 GCF_001263595.1 Phalaenopsis equestris | reverse complement strand
TTGTGATTTTTATCATTTTTTAATTATTTTAAATATTTAAAATAAGCTAAAAATGAAGTTTTCATTTTTATTTCAAAATTTTTTTTATAAAATTCCTCTAATCACAGAGAACACTAAAAACCAAGTTTTATAGTTTTCCAAGTTATATTTTAATTGTTAAAAATCATTTTAGTACAAAAAATGTTAATTAACTTGAAAAATCAATTTGAGATATTAAATGAACTCCCAATGTTTTGAAATTTTTATGGGGAGTTCTCTGGAGTTTAAATTTTAATGGAGACCAAAAATTAAGTTATTTAGATGTTTATGTTACCCAAAATTAATTTTCTTTGTTTTTAGGGTTGGTGAAGATTAAGTGTATTCTTAATGACTTAACTCATGAAATTATTTCCAAAGGATCCTTTGGTCAGAGTGAACCTTCCAAAATTTTCTAAGCAACATGCTAATTATCATGATTAATTTATGTAAATAATAGACATTAACTTGAAAAATATGGATCTCTGTCTAAGGACCTCCTCTGACTTTGAAAAAAATCAAAAGATGTTCCCTAAGATAGAGGAAACAATATGTTAAAATTTCAAGCCATGGTAATATTCCTACATGCATGGAGAATCAAAACATCCAAATTAGTGTTTAATTAATTAAAAATAAAATATGCATCAAATGGACTCCAAATTATTTCCACATTGTTCTCCTCTGTTCACTGAGCAAGAGGGTGTTTTTATTTTATTTTTATGATGTTTCTACACCAAGATATGAATTTTTAAAGCTAGGGCTATTTATTTAAATAGGAAAATCCCTATTTTTCTATTTAAACAAGCGGCACTGACTGTATCCTAGGCTGCTCTGAAGGCATGCGTGGCGCGCTCTGGTTGGATGCTGCCATCCATGTAGCCACTGACTTAGTCCGCTGTTCATGTAAGAAAACATTGTCCGGCTCGATCTCCTCTGTTCAATTGATACACGCGTGATCGTACAGCTCCCCGTCATCGTCCCCGATAGAGTGATCCTGTGACCATCCACAATATAACCCCAAGATCTTAACCTAGACTCAACCAAATCACCTCGAGTTTGATCATATTGACTCGTCTAAGTGAGCCAAACATATCCATATGAAAATTATGCAATTAAATTAAGCCTAATCAAATGGAGAATCCAAATAGGCTCGAGAGGAAGAGAGACTAAATACCTTGGCTCTGAGAAGGGAAGCTTCGATCAGAGAGTCAGCACGTTCGTTGGGGTCCAAAGAAGCTAGGGATTAAACCTCTTACTATGGTGAAAGTTGATCAAAGTCTATAACGAGGGGCTCTATGGAAGGGGAATTTGATGGGTCTTTGGCTTCTTTCAATGTTGTAAAGGTGTGGGTTAGTTTAATTTGAGTTTGGTGGAGTTTATATGTGTGGAGGGCTTTGTCCTGTCTCCGGTAAGATTTTGAACTCAAAAAATGGGCTCCGATAAGGGGATTCAGAACAATGTGGGGGTTGAGTAACAATGTGGGGGTTGAATGTGGGGGTTGAGTTGTACTGAGGAGGTCTCAAAGAGGCTTTGGGATCAATTTAGTTAAGTCTCTTAGAGGAATTTTCTGCTCTATCCCCATGGCCGTGGAAGGGAGCATTTTATAAAAATGGCCTTATGCTTGCTGCCATGGCCAATTGAGGGGTAAAATGTGCTGCCTAGGTGGAGGGCAGAGAGGTTCTAAGCTTCAATTTGGATGATGTGGCCTCTAGATTTGAATTGGGTTTAATCCCATCGGCGTGGCGCTCGGTTTTGCCATTTTCT
>NW_018245107.1:59545-65868 GCF_001263595.1 Phalaenopsis equestris | reverse complement strand
GTCAAGTGAGCCAGGGGAGTATGTCACAACAATTTAATGATTTTAGGCTTTATTTTGGCAAAAATATCAAAGGCTTAAGAAAATAAGGCTTTAAATCCTTTGATATGGAGGACATTTGGTCCATGGCTTAGCTTATTAAGAGTTTTAGGCTGGCCACTAAGGTCCAACTAATGGCTGTGGAGTCATTAATTTGATAACTTTGGGATAGTTAGGCCATCTTTAGTGCATGGGTTCAATGTGGGTTCAATTAATCAAAACTTGGGTTTGAGCTAGGCTAGCCATGTCAATTGACCCAATTGATTGATCAACATTTTGTATATGATTGTTATGAAGATCATTGGTGAAGGATTGAAGTGATTTTGAGTTCAATTGGAGAGTCAATTTGAGGGATTTTTTGAAATTTTGTCAATTTTGGGATGTTGGGCTAGACATTTGTCTAGGTTGGGCTAAGTCCAAATTGAATAGTCCACATCATCAAGGGAGATGTTGTGAAGATTTTTCATTAATACATAGAGTGGAAATTTGGGGGTTAAGGCCCTCAGTTTGGTGAAGTTTGAGGACATGACTAATTTGAGGCAAAATTGGGGATTTTTTGGACTTAAGTTGAATTTAAATGAAATTGGGGCTTCACCAACACCAATTGATGGTCAAACTTGATGTTTAAGAATGTTATGAAGATATTTCAACACAAATTGTGGCAAATGGAGTAGGCCATTGGTTTAATTTGGTGGAACCAAGTCATAGCGCTAAAATTGGGTTTTTGGTTCAGCTCAAAATTGGGTTCAAATCATGGACCAATTGGGCTTAGAATTGGTCTATATTAGTCACACAAAGGGTGAATTTGAGTTTATAATTGAAATTGGGGAAAATTGAGACCAATTGGATGGACATCTGAGGTAATTTGGGGAAAATTGAGACCAATTGGATGGACATCTGAGGTAATTTGGGGAAAATTGAGACCAATTGGATGGACATCTGAGGTAATTTGGGGAAAATTGAGTTTTGGTCAAAAGTGGTCAAATTGACCAAATTGGGTCATGTGATATTTGAGAAAAATGAAATTGGGAATATTTGGAAGGTTTGGGAAATTTTTGAGATTTTTTAAGGCATTTTGGTAATTTAGCCAATTTTGGTGATTTTTTGTAGTTTGGGTGTTTTTCAAGGTGTTTTAAATGATTTTTTTATCCAATTTGGGTATTTTGGGTAGATTTGAGAATTTTGGCCAAATTTTGGGTCTAAAAGTTATCTAGGTAATTTGGGGGAATTTAGGGGCAAAATGATAGGTTGGGTATCTTGGTAGAGTTGGAGTGCCAACCACCATCAATAAGTCATGGACCAATGGAAACCCCATTTTGGGTCCTCCATGTTGTGATCTTAGCCAAACCCTAGCCTTGGGCTAATGGGCTTAGGGGACCACCTACATGAGTCTCCCAAAAGTATCAAGGGACCAAAGTCAGGAAATTTTGGGTTTAGGGTAATAAGTGATTGTGAGTGTAAGTGAGTGCCTTAAGCCCTAGACCAACACCCAGGGTCAATCCTAAGGTCTAGCAGTCCTAAGGGTGACTCATCTTGAGTTCCCCCATAGTGACCCCACCTACTAACTGCTACAGGTTAGGACCAATATGTGGAACTTCAAGCTGAGTAAAGAGGAGTGTATAATTTCTAATGATGAGGGTTTCTTTTCTAGTTTTCTAAGAATAGTCAATAAGAAAGTTCTATGGCTAAACCTTAGGCTACTAATGAGAAAAAACTAAACCTCAACCAAAAGTGAGGTCAATAGCATGCAATTGAGAATATTTCTGAAATGTTGGATCACTTGGATTAGAGAGTTAAAGAACATTTTGAACATACTGGTCGTATTGAAGATGGTTTGGTATGTATGTTCATGAAACATGCTTGGATGGAGGAGATTCGACTGATGAGTTTCCTTTTCGACCCTATGACAACTTGCACGTGCACCATCAATCTATGGGAGACATCCAGGAGAACATAAGTAAAGAAGATGTTTAAACTTAATTTATGCACGGAACGTTTTGTTTAGTACTGTTTGTTTTAGTTATTTTTTGCGTTGGATTGTATTTACTTTTATTGTTGAACTATATTGATGTTTGTGTTTGGTATTTTGATGTTTAGATTTCAGTGTTCGGATGTTTTGGTTTGCTTTAAACACTAAAATAGATGTTTGTTGGCTTGATAAATGTTAGTTTGTAGCACGAATTAAATATACATAAGTGAGTTTTATGTTATTGTAAAAGATTAATGTTAGGGTAATGTTTAATTATGCTTACAAAGGTTCATTTGAGTTAATTAGAGGTAGATTCATCTGAGTTCATTAGAGGTAGATGTAAAGTGGTACGGAGCAGATTTTCATAGAAAATGAAATCTGGAAAAATTAAGGTGTTGGCGCAAGATGAGTTAGATTAGCAGGCCAAATTCTAGAAAAAGCTAAATTGTCTAAAAAACTATGAAATCACACAGTGAAACTCCATTTTTACTGCTTGGGTCATCTCCTACCCGTAAACCTTGACATAGTCTTCACATTGGGCGTGATAGAGAAAATTTCAGAGGCTAAAAATTATAGATTTCATCTTCTCTTGGTAAAGCTTCACTTTAGCTTAAACATTTTTATTTTTTCACCATGGTTTTTTCTTACATTATGGAGAATCCAAAAGGTTGGATTTTTTCTGAAAAAGTTTGAAGAAAAATCATGGTGAAAAGTTTCTTACCAAATAATCTTACTCGAGGAGTTAGATTTTTGCGTTAGATTTTTGATTTTGTAATTTATTTGAAGTTTATTTGGATTTTGGTAGAATTTCAAATGACACCACAAGTGAAGAGAGGAAGGTTAGATGATTTTGATGCATGAAGATTTGTTAATTTGAATGCCCAACACAGTTATAACACTCAAATCGAATCAAGAATATTAATCCGAAATGACATTTGCTAACTCGAGTGGCGAGATTGACAGGTTGATTATTGCCAGAAATTAGGAATGGTTTTGCTACTTCACTGCAGTAACGATAGTGCCAATGACTCAGATTAGGAATGGTTTTGCTACTTCACTGCAGTAGCGATAGTGCCAATGACTCAGGTCAGAAGCTCTATGCCAACTTGAGATTCATTGATGACGTTCACATTCTTGTGAGAGGTAATCCAGTTGAATTTACTGTAGAAAGGATCAATGTTTTTTATGGGCTGAGGAATGTATTTTTTTATGAATATGTTGCATTCGTGATGACTGACTCATCACTGGATGAAGTGATTGCCTTCTTGACTAATGGAAGAGGAGAATGGAGGATTAAAAATAATAAGATAGTTAACTTCTCTACTTCCATGTTGACTAGTGATGCACCAAAATATTTTTTTTTTAAGTACCTATTTTATACTTATTTTTGGTGATATTGTACTTTAAGAAAGGGTAAGTTTGGGTTTCTGTTGCAGGCATATCATTTTTAGGTATTTGGAGCAAAAATGACAAAAAAGATGAAATTTGGAGCTAAAACAATAAATTTTTGGATTCTGGCACATCATGTGCCATATCAACCCAAGATGCGCCAAAATTCAGAGAACTGGCGCATAATGCGCCAGGGACGACTTTTTCAAATTAACACAGTTCGAGAAAAATTTTTGCATGAATTTGAAAAGGACACTTGCTTTACACACCTCTTGGAGTAATTCAATGCATCTAGACACTTTGGAAGGTTCCTTTATGAAAGGATATGACTCTTAGATCAAATGACACATCTTTTGAATTCAAAGAAGTTGACTTTGAGAGGGAATTTTGGAGGGAATTTTGAATCCTTTTCCAAAGGGGAAGCCCCAAAATAAAAGAAGAACACTTAAAGATTTGAGGGTTTGGCGTGAAGGAGAAAAAGTGGGCATGAGTTAGAGATAGAGAGAGAAGATGAGAGAGAAGATGAGATTTTCTTTTAAGATTTTCTTCTAGGGTTGTAAGAGGAAAGGGAAGGTGAGAGATTTCTTCTTCATTACACTGTTAAGAGAGAATTGGGAGTGACAATAAAGAGAGAAATACTTGGAGAGAACTTCTAGGGATTTTCTTGGGAATTATTGTGAGATAAGTTGTATTTTTAATTCTTTTGTTTTGTAAACTTGTTTTTATATATTAAATCTGTGTTTTATCGTGTCATTCTCATGAATTCTGAGTAGTCTTCTTTATCCTTCTCCCTACTTTGAGATATGGTTTTGTGAAGAATAGATTTTTTTTCTACTGTTTTAAATGATAATAATTTGTGATGATTTGAACTCCGATCTTTATTCACTTTTCGATCTGGCCAATTGAAATGTTAAAACTTTTTGAGAGACATATGATCTTAAATGGGATATGATTTCTACAATATAGGGAGAATCACATTTGATTTCATGGGAGAGTGTGTCATCCATGGGATTGGGTGCAAATAAATAGGGAAATATACTATGTTAGATGAAGAATTGGAGATTTTAAAGTGATATATTAGAATCCCAAATATGGTCCAGTTGATTGGAAACTAATGCAAGATTTTTTGCCCTCAGGGGAGGGAGTAGTTGGATCTATGGAGTAGCAGTCGGTATCCTCCCAGCTTAACCACGGAATTAGCGACCCAACTTTGAATAGGATTGTTCCTATTTAGCACAAAAATGTTTTTGTAAATACCTTTAAATGATTTCAATTTCTTCATAAATCATGTACTCATTGTAAAGAGGAAGGATGCTTTATTAAATTTAAACATAGTCTTATATCTGCACTTTAATTAGCACTCACTTGATTAGTTAATTTTCAAACTTCACACTTTACTTTTACTTTTTTTTGTTATAAAATAATTTTCATAATTTACTTTTAAGATTTTTCAAATTCCCTGTGGGATCAATATCTAAGATTCCATTAGAGCCCTTTATTACTTGAGCGATACGTATACTTGATACGTATACTTGCGTTGATTTTAAAGGGGATTTGCAAGTGGAATTTGCAAGTTTAAAAAGAGTTTTAAAACATAAATTATTTTCATAGAAAATATTTTTATTGGGATTATATTGCATTTTTATTATATATATGTCGTGTGTAATTTTGTAATATTGAAAAATATTTTGTAAAATTCTCACACCAAATTGCCTCGCATCTAGTTTTTGGCGGCATTGTCGAGAAAGTAACGAAAAGTATTAGTAAGTAGTTTATTTTATTTTATTTCAAAAAAATAAAAAAAAGAGTGTTTGTAGTTTAGTTTGAGTATTTTCTTATTTAAGTGTGTTTGCTTGTTTTTAATTACCTCCTTTTTTTATTTATGCGTAGTGTAAGATCTGAAATTTAGTACCTTACAATTCTGAGTTAGGAAGAACTGTTAGAAAAATTCAAAAGTAATGAAAATAAAAAGACCATTTTAACAAATTGGCCTGCAATTTAAGCAATGCTGGAAATGAAAATAAACATCTTCGGAGACCTTTAAGAGATTATCCTAATCCTACTTAATCCTACAGCAAATGAAATTCATTTGAGTATATAAAACCCTGATGTAGTTTTCAATTCATTTGAGCTTAAACCTGCTATTATCCAAATTGTTCAAAATATTCAGTTTGGGGAACACCAACTGAAGATCCTAATTTACACCTTGCTAGTTTTCTAAAATTGTGAGTAACATTTAAATTTGTTGGAGTATCAAATGATGTTGTTAGACAGACTTTTTTTTCACTAAGGGATAAAGCTAAGATGTGATTAAACTCATTAGCATCTGGATCTATCAGAACATGGGGAGATTCATCACAAAATTTCTTATCTAAATATTTCTCACCTTCAAAAATTATTAAGCTTAGAAATAGTATCACATCTTTTTGTCAGTTTGAAGAGGAATCCATTTATGAATCCTGTGAAAGATTTAAAGCTCTCCTTAGAAAGTGTCCAAAATATGTGTTTATAGATTGGTTAATAATTCAAACTTTTTATAATGGGTTTGTTGGATTTCTTAGATCGATAATTGATGCTGCTATTGTTGGATCATTAATGTTAAAACCATTTGATGAAGCATATTCATTAACTGAAAAGATGGCTACAAAAAATTTTCAATGGCCCTTTGAAAGGGCAAATCCAAAAAAAGTAGCTAGTATTCATGATTCTCATGCTATATCTAATTTAGTAGCACAAATAGTTGCTATATCAAAGAAGATAGATCAATATCATCACATGTGCTTGAAGAAAACTCATTGAAATAAATGATAGAATCTCAATCTTCTTATGAGACTTTAAATGCAATAAAAAATCATTCTAATAATCCTTATGCCAATTATTATAACCCTGGTTGGAAGAATCATCCAAACTTTAGTTGGAGTAATAATAA
>NW_018245107.1:31993-59468 GCF_001263595.1 Phalaenopsis equestris | reverse complement strand
GGATGTATTGCTACTGCACTTAGCAATAGACCTCCAGGAACATTGTCTAGTAATGTTGAAGTAAATCTTAAAGATCAAAACAAAGAGCAAATTAAAGCTATTCAACTGAGAAGTGGAAAAGAATTAGAAAACAGAGTTCAACAAGAAGTTGAAGTTAAAAAAATGAGGTGGAAAATGAAAAATTCGGCGAAGATTTTCATCTTGAAGCAGAAAATCTTATTAAACTAACGAAAATTACTGTAGAAAGACCACCACCTCAATTTTCTCAAAGATTGAAGCAGAAACTTAGAGATAATCAATTTTCAAAATTTTTGGAAATTTTGAGGAAATTAATGATAAACATTCCATTTGTTGAAGCTTTGGAACAAATGTCAAGCTATGTGAAGTTCATGAACGATATACTTAATAAGAAAAGGAAGTTTGTAGATACTGAGACTGTTGCACTCAGCAAAGAGTGTAGTGCTATAAGTCAGAAAATGCTTCCTGAAAAACTTAAAGATCCTAGTAGTTTTACAATTCCTTGTGCTATTTGCAAACATATTTATTGAAAAGCTTTATGTTATTTAGAAGTCAGTATTAATCTTTTACAGTTATCAATTTTTAGAAGGTTGGCCTTAAAAGATATTTCACCTACAATTTTAACTCTTCAATTAACTGATCATTTGATTACCTATCCTAAAGGAGTTATAGATGATATTTTGGTAAAAGACGATAAATTTATTTTTTTGTGGATTTTATTATATTAGGTATGGAGGAATATAAGGAAATTCCTATCATTTTAGGATGACCATTCCTAGCCACAGAAAGAGATTTGATAGATGTATAGAAAGGAGAACTAACTATGAGAGTTAGTGATCAAGATGTTACATTTAATATTGCAAAGTCACTAAGATACCCTGCAAAAGAGCAAGAGATTGAATGCTTCAGAGTGGATATTAATGAATATGTAAGCCATGAATATTTTAAGAAAACTTTTGAAATAGAATTTAAAAAGGAATATATGGAATATTCATCATGGAATATCAAGATAAGGATAGAATTCAAGATGAATCTAATGGAAGTGAGTAAAGAGGATATGGATTATGTTCAGCAAAGATTTGAAATGTCAGATCCTACAGAGAGTAAAAAGAATTTGATTCCATCTATTGAGAAACCTTTTGAACTAGAACTGAAAATGCTTCCTACACATTTGAAGTATGCATTTTTAAGATATTTATCTACATTACCTGTTATAGTATCCTCAGAATTAAGTGATATGCAAGAACAACAGTTGTTGGAAACATTGAAAAGATATAAGAAAGCCTTTGGATGGGCATTAGTGTTAGTTATTTTTTTTCTTTTTTGAAAATAAGATTTTAAAATTTAAATTTAGTATAATATATAATTTAATTTTAATTTTGGGAAAATGATATTTTTTATTATTTTTTGAAAATGATGAGACCGGATAGACCTCATATATCTAATAGTTTAATAGTTGAGCACGATACCATAAATGATATGTCATTCCGAAGGATGAACTTATCATTTATTGGTAGGCTTAACTATCTAAACTTAAGAGTTTATGACTCTATTTTGGTCTACAAATTTATAGCTGAAAAGTTCCCCTATCTAATACACAGATTGAATAGGGTTTAGATTAATCTGGAATCTTAATTCTCTACAGAGGCAAGCCCCTATAGTTAATTACATCTTATACAATTGAAGTCACCTAAGAAAACTCTTGATTAAGATCAGGGTTTTGCCTTTATGAATTCAACGTATAGGTATTCATGATTGCTTATAGGAAAAGGTTAAATGGGATGGGTTCAAGTAAGAACAATTATTTTCAAAATCCAAAGGAGCGAAGAGTAGGAGATGTTGAAGATACCAAATAAGATTCAGTGACATCTCAAACTAATCTATGATTTGGCTTTACATCTTTGAAAAGGAAATTACGTGATATTTTAGTCCTGCAAGTTATTTAGATATTCAAGATTTTTGTCTGCATATCCTATGCAAATAGCACAAGAAAATAGGAGTATTTATGTCGTGTCAGACGACAACCTCGGAAGCCTAAAAAGTTTAGAACTTATATTGTACGATATCAAATCGTAGGAAGTCCTAAAAAATAATGTGAGGATTTACGTTGTACTAGACGAATAACCTCAACGTTCTATAGGTATGTTATTTAAATCTATCGAAACTGGGTTGAAGTTCCTTCTGCCACCATCTGTCGTAGTCCCGATTGCTACCCGGAGATAAATCAACAATCAACAACATCATTGTCTCATTCTAAGAAAAAAGGATAAAGAAAAGAGAAAATCATGCTTCAAACGGCCTATCCTAGGATGTTATACAAGCATACTAGAAAGGTTGTAACTAAAGCATGAATACTGGTAAATGTATAAAGTACAATAAAGAACAGACAAAGAGACTATGTAGTAAAGTGTGGTAAAAAAATGCATGAGATATATAACGAAGTACAGTATAATACAAAAAAAATATGTAGAAAATAAAGTACAAAAAGAAAATAAAGTACAAAATATGCAGAAAATAAAGTACAAAAATTAAATAAATAAAAACGTACCTGATCAAATTCTGCTCAAGCTTCAAAACAGATTACAATTGTGAAAAATAAATGGGTTAGGTAAACATTTGCAGATTATAAAAGAAAAGTTAAATGATAAGCATATGAAAATCTCAAGATGGGATATTAGACTTCAATTTGGGGATAGGCTCAGACTAGACCTCTTTTTATTCCCTCGATCCCCCAGGCTACTGATATATTGAAGTAACCTATTAACATGAACTAGAGGTCACCAACAAATCACCTCTATAGTCAGACAACCCTAAACCCTATCATTTAGTGAATATGTGAACGGAGTAGTATTTGAACTCATCAAGGTGTAGTGCATCTATATGTGATATGTAGTATCTAAACTCATCGAAGTGTAGTGCACATATACGTGATATGTAGTATCTGTCGTGCAGGGTGTAGTGTGTGGTGTTCGTTGTATAATATCTGAGTTATATTATGATATTTGTTGTGTAATGCATGAACTTGTCAAAATATATGATGTATCCTTTATATGGTGTATGATATGTATAGTACATGAGAGTCATACTGTATGAAATTCATATTGTATGAAATACATAGTGTGTGAAAGACATGGTGTATGAAATGTGTAGTGTGTGTATATGAGTGTTAACAGGTAAATCTATAGATATTGGTCAGTGTATAGTGTCTATGATGTGGTGCTTATCATTATGTGAGTGTAGTACATGTGGAATGGTTTGTTGTGTATCTGTTTTTTTTAAGTACCATTTCCCAAATCTTTTGGGGAGAGTTAAGGCTGTCGGCGACTTAAGAAAGGAAAGGGCATGCACTAGTTGAGTGTTGATTTTATATTTCAGCTATAAACAAAACTGTCAAATGGTTTTTTGCATCATCGCCTATTACCCCTTCTCAAACTAATAGACCACCTCGATATTTCATATGCTCATCTCATGAAATTTTAGAATTTTTTTTATAACAAAGAATTGAAAGAAACATATGCATTTGCTTCTCAAAAAGTAAAAGGAATTGAATCTAACAATGGAGTTAAAGCAAATATTATTGAATGAAATACAATTCAACATGGAATGTAAAATCCATAGCATTATCAAATAAACTTGAGCTCGACAAAGGAATTAAACCCGAGCCATTAATGAGTGAACTGAAACCTATAAAGGCTCAAAATTGAACTACACGAATGTTAAACTAAAGAACAAGACTAAGCTATCATCAAGAGCCAAAACAGAGTTATTACAAAGCTTAGAACTGAACCAAACCATATAAAGAACAAGACTAAGCTATCATCAAGAGCCAAAAAAGAGTTATTACAAAGCTTAGAACTAAACCAAACCATAACCAAAAGCTCAAAACTAAAATACTGCAAGGCTTACAACTAAAATGAGTCATCACCAAAAGCTTAAATCCGAAGTACTATGAAGCTTACAACTGAACCGATAAGAAATAGAGTTGATCTCGGTAAGGGACAAAACTCAAGTTCCAAACAATCATTTGAAACCAATATATAATCTTCAAAGTATTCTTTCAAATAGAGGTAGTTAGGGACATGAAACCAACCCCAAATAATTGTTTAAAACCTGTATATAAACCTGCTAAAAAAAATCGTTCAAAATCTGCATAACGTTCCACAAATATTTTTAATGGGGCAGCTAGAGGCACAAAACCATAACTCTTAAATAAATTTCAAAGCCAAAATACCATTTCCCAAGTTATTTTTGAAAAATTCAGCAAGGGAAGCTAAGAACCATGGCTTCCAAATAATATTTTAAAACCAAGATACGATTTTCAGTGTATTTATTCAAATAGGAGAATCAAGAGGTACAAAAATTAGCTTCAAAATAAATGTTCAAAATCCAACAATTACTCTCCAATGTTCATGTGAATAGGATCAACAAGAAATTTAGAAACCTGACCCCTAAATTGACCTCTCAAATTAAAGGAAAAGAGTTTCCAACATATGCTCGAACAAGATAATAAGAAAGAGCAAAAGTATAGCTTCAAACTAATATTTAAAACCCAAGAGAAACCTCCAATAGATGTATTTTAATAAGGCAATAAGAAAATGAAATAATCAACCCAAAATCTTCATCTAGAATTTGAACAATAATTTCCAACACATTTTTAGTTAAAGCAAAAAAGCAACAAAGTAATCAGCCCCAAATCTTCATCAAGAACTCGAAAAGAGAGCTCCAACATGTTTCCAATTAAAGCAGCAAAGGAACAAGATAATCAGCTCCAAATCTTATTCAAGAAATTAAAAAGAGAGCTTCAACAAAAAGAGAGCTTCAACATAGCTTCAACATATGCACTTGAGTAGAGTAGCAAAGAGATCAAAAACCCAAGCCCCAAATAAATTTTCAATAGCTTGAAAATATAATTTCCAATACGTTTTTAATTAAGGAAGTAATGGACCAAGATAATCAGCTCCAAATAAGTTCTCAAGAATCAAATATAAACTTCTATACATTTCGAATGAGGGTAGAAAGAAGATCATGGAAAACCAGCCCTCAAATCTAGTTTAAAAAAAATTAGAAGAGCATAATGCCTAAACATGTTTGAATTAGAGCAGCATAAGAACATAAAAAGTAGCTCTAAATATTTCCATCAAGATAGAAAGCTTCTCCAAAATATATTTGAATGAGACAATAGAAGTAATAGAATCGCATCATCAAGCCATCAAAACTAGATTTAAGAACATCCACATCTCAAAACAAATAACTCTCCAAAATATATTTGAATGAGACAATAGAAGTAATAGCATCGCAGCCTCAAGCCATCAAAACTATATTAAAGAACATCCACATCTCAAAACAAATAACCTCTAGCCTGAATTTCTTGCTAGCTCAAGAAAGGAGAGGGTGGAGAAGAAATTGCAAGAAAGAATGCTTCCAAACAGAAAAAAATCGCAGCAGTATATCTTTTCCAAAACTTCCAAGGAAAAAAAATGCAGCCACCATTCTTCCCCTCCCATGGGGTATTTATAGGTAAAGGCAAGGAGGTCTCACGGCAAGGAGGCTCACGACATCGAGGTTTGGCAAGGGGCCTGAAAGGGACGACTGGAGAAACTAGGAGTATAGCCTCCCATCTGGCCGAGAAGAGCGAAAGAGGAAGCTAGGGCTTGTTCGGTCCCAAGAGGAGAAGGAGAGGTGCATGTGTGAGGGGGATTAAGTTTAGGGATTTAAAAACCATTTTAAAAAAAAATTATTATTATTTTTTATTAAAAGAAAATATCAATTTTTTTGCAACTTATTTATGTGCGGCACCCTAACAAAATGGGTCTGCTCCCTAGCTAAAATCAACATTCTGGACACAATGACATGGTCCATTTTGTCCTATGGGGTCGTCCGGACAAACTCATCAATGATCTCGTCAAATTAACTTTGATTCGTGCGTGACACGACAAATGAAATTATTTTGACCCGATTGGAACCTTTTAACGAGTATATTATTGACCGGTCCTTACATAAGTGATGACCAAAGTCAAACACATCGCTCGCAGTGGCAAGTCAAACATCACACGCGCCACAATGTCCACATATGTCTTTCAAATTTCTATGAGAGCTCAATTTGAGCTTCAATATGTCGGATTTTCGATCAACTCAATCAAATGTTGAGGATCTAAAACCATTCATTTAAAACTGCAAGGAGCAAATAAATGGCTTGAATTTCTAAGTGGTGTGGGTCCTAGTCTAGTCCTCTAAAAGTGTCAAAATAGGAAAATCTTAATGTTAGATCCTAGGGTATCTAGAGAATGGAAGACCTCAAAATGAGGTCAACAAATGGACCCCCAATAGGTGTGGTGTGCTGCACAAGCACGACGCGCCTATTACCGTCGATCAAAATGATCAACCCGACCCCGCAAGAGTGTGCAAGTAACCAAACCATACTTGGGACAAATCAAAGATAACAATGGAATTGAAGTGAAGTAGTATTTTTGCTAGGGATAGACGAATAGTTTCCAAATTATCAAATTTCAATTGTTTTGAAAGATGTGAATCAACATTTGGGTACCAACTCTAGAATGAGAGTTAAAATTTAGGTTTCACTCTTGAAAAAATATAAATCGGAATCTAGATACCGACCTCAAAGGGAGGGAATCAGAATTTTGGTACTGAACCTAAAATGAGAATTGAAATTTTGGTATCAATTCTCGGAAAGAGAATCAAAATTTGGGTACCAACCTCGAAGGAAGAGAATCAGAATTTGGGTACTGACCCCCGGTTTAGATTAATCTAGGTTTGAAATTTGGGTATCAATCTCGAAAGAAAATCAAAATTTGGGTACTGACCTCGAAGGAAGGGAATCAGAATTTGAGTACTGACCTCAAAATAAGAATTGAAGTTTGGGTATCAATCTCGAAAGAGAATCAAAATTTGGGCACTGACCACGAAGGAAGGGAATAAAAATTTGGGTACTGACCTCGAAATGAGAATTAAAATTTAGGTATCAATCTCGAAAGAGAATCATAATTTGGGTACCGATCTCGAAGGAAAGGAATCAGAATTTGGGTACTGACCCTGAAATGAGAATTAAAATTTGGGTATCAATCTCAAAAGAGAATCAGAATTTGGGTACTAACCTCGAATGCAGGGAATCACAATTTAGGTACTGACCCTGAAATGTCGTGAATGTAGGAAGAATGTGGAAATATGTTAAGTTTTGCAAAATTGTGAGAGAAGAATTCAAACCCAAGGGAATGTAGAAACGATAAATTTATGGTGAAAGAGAATAGTAAAGAAAAAATTTTCTTTTAAATTTTCATGATGATTTTTTTTATTCTAATATATTTTATTATAAATTTATGTTTGGACCCAGTTGCAATTAGAACATCGGTGCTTCTAAGAACAAGACATCATGTCACATATTATTTCTTCAGATATCATCCATTAATAGGAAGCATAGGTCATTCTCCTTGACAATTTATCAGTTGGTAGGATCCTCCAAAGTAAACCCTTTCGACCAAAAATGGTCCTTCCCAGGTTGGTTCAAATTTACTTCCCATCTTGCGATATGTGAGAATAGGTCTTCTGAGGACAAGAACCAAATCGCCAACTTTAAAACTCCTGGGACGGACCAGCTTGTCATGTGCCTGAATCATCCTGGCTTGGTACAATTCCAAATTTTGTTTCGCTACCAGTCGCTTTTCTTCCAAACTTTCTAATTATTCTAGTCATAATCTGGCATTCTCTTCAATAGTGATTTTGTTGGAAAAGGAAACTCTGAGAGATGGAAGTTGAACTTCTAAAGGTAACATAGCCTCAGACCCATATACAAGAGCGTAAGGTGTAGACTGAGTTGGAGTTCTGAACGTAGTTCTATAGGCCCATAAGGTTTCTAATAACTGCTTGTGCCAATTCCTTTTGTTTTCATCCAAGGTCGGTCTTTTTTAGAATTTGGGCGGGAGTCTTATTAAAAGCCTCAGCCAATCCATTAGCTCTTGGATAATAAATTATAGAATAATGTCAATCTATTTTGTTTCTTCTGACAAAATTATTGATTTTTGTGCTTTTGAATGCAGACCCATTGTCTAAGATAATTCTGCGCGGTACTCCAAAACAGCAAACAACTTGGTTCTTGAGGAACTGTAAGACATGGTGTGTTTTTACTTCTCTCAACTTCTGCCCGCTTTGAAAAGTAATCAGTAGCGGCTAGAATGAACTGATGTCCCTTTGAAGATGGAGGGTCTATAGAACCCACCACATCTGTGCCCCAACATTCAAATGGCCATGATGTAACTTTTGGGTGTAGTACATTTGGGGGGTGATGTAAGATCACTTCATGTACCTGGCATTGGTTACAACTTTTGGTGATTTTCACACAGTCGGTCATCATTGTGGGCTAGTAATATCCTAGTCATTTTCATTTTCATCTTCAGACCTGACTGATGAGCGCCACAAAATCTTAAGTGTATCTCTTTAATGATTTCTTGAGCTTCTATAGCATTCAGGCACCTCAACCGCATTTGGTCAAAAGATCTTCGGTAAAGAACAATATCTTTTAAATCATATGATAAGGCTCTCTTGTTTATTTGATATGCCACTGGCTTATCATTTGGTAGCTTTCCTATTTATAAATATTCTATGAAAGGTTGACGCCAGTCTTTTGCAGTTTTGGTAGTTGTCATTACTGTTTCCTCTTTACCCAATTTGTCCAAAGTATCTACATCAATCTGGGACAAAAACTGAAGTCCTTGAAAGTGATTTTGATGGAATCTTCCTGTGGACATGCAAATTCCTTGACAAGTTTAGCTAAGGCATCTGTGAGAGTATTTTCTCCCCTTTCAAGGAAGTGATTACATTTTTAACTGATGAAAGAGGAGAATGGAAGATTAAGAATAACAAGATAGTTAACAATCCTACTTCCATGTGATGCACAAAAAATATATGCATTTTTAGACATATATTTTATACTCATTTTTGGTGATATTGCACTTTAAAGGAAGGTTTTTCTTATGTTTTGTTGCAGGTTGATGATTTTTAGGACTTGAAGTAAAAAGTAATCTAAAATGATGGAATTTGGGGTCAAAATGGCTTTTTGAAAGAAAAACTCAACGTCGACAGCGCCAACTTGAAACAGGAGTCCAGAACAGTGGGGGTGCCGACAACACCTTTTGACAGAGAGTACTTAGGCCATGGGCGCTGACGGGGTCAAGGTTGGTGCTGGGCAAAATTCTAGAACATTTGATGAATTTAGATGCTTATTGAAGAGTTATTGGAGGCACCTCTTAGAGATCCGACATTAAGCTCTATTTAGAGTGAAAGTTGCTCAGAAAAAGTGGTAGTTAGAGGGGGCTAAGGGCTAAAGTGTAATTGAGTTTTCTTGAGTGTTCTATTGTTTAGTGTGGTAAGTCTAAGTGTGATTCTCTCCTAAGAGTTGTTAACAGAGGGAGAGAAGTGAGAGATTTATTCTTCCATACATATTTAAAGAGAAAATCAAGAGACTTATAGAGAGAGAAAGAGTTCGAGAGAGGCTACAAAGGATTTGTTTTGAGAAAGAGTTACAGATAAGTGGTGTTTGTTTATTATTATTGTGTAAAATTTCTTTTATTTATGAAATTTATATTTTATTATATCTTTCTCATAGGGTCTAAGTAGTTTTTTTTCTTTGTCCCTACTCTGAGATATGGTGAAATGAAGAGATAATTTGGTTATGCCAATTTGAAAATATAAACTGTGCCAATTTTAAAATATAAAATAAACTGTGATGATTTTTTCACTCTTTTCTTAATTTATTTTCCAGTTTGGGCTAATTGAAGTGTTAACATCTATTGTGTGTTAAAATCTGTTGAGAAACATATGATCCCAGAAATGGAGTATGAGTTCTAAAACAAAGTGAGAATCACATTTGATTCTAGGAAGGAGTGTTTCGTTCATGGAATTGGGTGCAAATAAATAAGAAAATATATATTATTGGGCGTATAGTTGGAGATTTTATGGTGACATACTAAAATCCCCAATTTAGTCTTAGTGTTTAAGAACTAAAGCGAGAGTTAGCCTTCAAGGGAAGGAAAGTGGGAGCTCTAGAGTGAGAGTCAGTATCATCCTAGCCTAACCACAGATTGAGATACTGAACCTATGATTAGCCAATGATTCTCTATAACACTTGACTAAGGGTAGAGAATTAAAATTTCTCCTATTTGGCATAATACAAATTAAAACCATTTATCTCTCTCATTTAACCAAAAACTCATTATAGTGGGAATGATGCTTTCTCATATTTTATAACTTCATCACAAAAACATAGTTTGGTAATTATAGTTTAACTTTAATTTACAGTCTTACTAGTAGTTAACAATTTAGTTCTGAAAGCACCTTAAACATTTGAAATTAGTATAGTATTCTTTCTTTATTATTGTGAAATTCCTAATTCAATCTACCATCTTGACATTAAACCTTCCCCGTGGGATCGATATTTGGGGGGCTTAAATAGAAAGTCTTGTATTACTCGATAACGATTCATATACTTGCGTAGAATCTCAACATAAATTGGTTAAATTTCTTATTAGTAAATAAAGAACCATGTTTTTGGCATCGCTACAAAGTGTAGTCATCTTCATTAATTTAACACAGCTATAATTATCGGGGATCAGGTTTTTGGCGATAAATAATTAGATTTGGTAAATCAGGAAATTTAGCAATAAATACATATATAAAAAACTAAAAATAAAAAAAAATCATTAAGAATATCCTTTAAGAGTATTTTTAAGAATTTTTTCTTTGCTTATTATATCAATTTATGCGTAGTATTGGATCTCAAGGTTTAATACCTTACGATTCAAAATTAGAATGTACTATTATAAAAGTTTAAAGACAACACCCATCAATTTGGACTTACCCTAACCCTAGCCCAACTTAGACCCAAGTCTAGTCCAACGTGCCCAAATTGACCAAAATCACAAATTTCTTCAAATTGAGCTTTCAATTGACCTTAAAATTTCCTTCACAAAAAATCTTCATAAAAATAATCTACACAATGTTGATCAATCATTTGAGCTTAAAGTCATGGCTAGCCTAACTCAAACCCAACTTTTAGCCTTTTTGACTCAAATTGAACCCATGCAATAAAATTTACTTAATTATCCTAAAGTCACCAAATTAAGGCCTCCATGACAAAAGAAAAATATGTTGAGATTTTCATACATATTTTATACTAATATTGATGATATTGCACTTTAAAGAAGGGTATTTTTGATGTTTTGTTGCAAGTATGTTGAATTATGGTCGTTGGAGCAAAAATATACAAAAAGGAGCGAGTTTGGAGCAAAAAGGACCATAGACATAAATATTAACATTTGAACTAGGGCGCCGACGGCAAGCCCAACGGTGCCGGTATCAAATATTCTAGAAGGCCACCGACGGCGCCATCGAGGCCGCCGATGGTGAGAACGATAATTCTCTTATTATAATTCTCTTATTAGGTGCATTGAATGTGGACAATTTTTTAAGGGACGCTTAAGAAACTATTGGAAAACTCTTCTACAATTTTAAGAGAAACAATTGGGCTGAAAAAAAGGGAGTCCGGTGGTGGTGAGTCCCGTGGCGGTGCCCGCTGAGTTTTTGTTGTTTGTAGAGTTTAGAGAGTTTAATTTAACGTTAGTATTGTGAAGAATTTTTGGAGAGATTGAAAGAGTGGAGAGAAAGTGAGAGATTTCTTCCTCCTTGCCGCTTTGAAGAACTATTCTGTGTGTTGTAAAGAAAGGAAGAGAGAATGGAAGAGATTCAGAGGAACTTCGAGGAGTTTGCTTGTGGAAGAATTAGATACGAGATAAGTGGTATTTAATTATTGAAGTTTGTATGACCTTGCTTATATATATAAGTTCCAAGTTTTGTCATATCTTCTCCATGAGTTCAGAGTAGTTTTCTCTGTCTTTCTCCTTGTCTTGAGATTTTGTGAAATGGTGATTTAAATTGGTTCAGCCATGAGAAAGTTAAAGATGTTGTGATGATCTTTTCACTTCAATCTTAATTTACTTTCAATATGGCCAATTGATTTGTTAAAATATGTTAAGTTTTACAATTAAAGTGAAGATTACATTCAAGATTTAGGGAGGTCAAAGTCCTTGAAAGTTGGGTGCAAAAAGGTAGAGAAATAAAATTATCGGGCGTATAATTGGAGATTTTAGAGTGACAGACTAAAATGCTCAATTCGGTCCTATTGTTTGGGTGCTGAAGTGTAGATGTTAGACCGCAGATGAGGGGAACGTGGGAGCTCCGAAGTGAGAGCCGGTATCCCCCAGCCTAGCCGCAGATTCAGTAACCAAGCATAGGATTAGTCAATGTTCTTTATGCCTGGACAAAAGAGTAAAAAAAAGGTATGCTCTTATTTGGCATAATACAATTTGAACTAATTCACTTTATTCATTCACTTTAATTTCTTGACAAGGAGAAGGATGTTTTCTTATATATTGAATTTCACATTAGAAACTTTATTAGTAGAATTAGTTAATTAAGAGTTTGTTAAAATTACATATTTATTTTAATTGCCTATTAGTGACAAATAAGCAATTTGAACTGTATTATTGTGATTAAGTATTGATTTTCTAAATTTTAGTTCATAGCATCTATTATTACTCCCTGTGGGATCGATATCGAGGACTCTATTAGAGCTCTATATTACTTGAGCAAAACGTATACTTGCATTGATAAGTGTGACTTTGTAATTATTGAATATTTTATACACATTTTTATCATATCTATAACTATTGTCAAGTTTTTAGCGCCGTTGCTGGGGACTTAAATATTCTGGCAACAGTATCAAATTCTTGTATTTTTAAGAATTTATAAAGTCACTGTCAAGTTTTTGGCGCCGTTGCCCAGGAGTAAAAAAAATCATAATTAGAGTAACGGACAAATTAGGACTATTATAAAACTTTTACTTGAATTGCAACTTATTTTCATATTTAGTTAACTGTTTTTCTGTGTACTTGAATTGCAACTTATTTTCATATTCTTGTATTTTTAAGCATATATGAAGTCGTTGTCACTCCATAGCCACTAAGCGCTCCTTATTGACAAGGCTAAACCCTCTCAAACCATCTAATTAAGATATGGACCAATGAATCCCTAAATTAAGGGATCTTATCCCATTTTTGGACCTTAACCAAAGATCTCTTCCATCATCACTTACCATTGGGAGTAAATTATAATTAAGCCTCCCCTGGCTCACCTAACCTTCTGGCCACCACCCCTAGCCCTGCCAATAGGCCTAATGGTTAGAGAACACCAAAACTTAAATTCAAACCAAATTTCAACCCTAGAGGCCAGCTCATCCCAATGGCTCTTTAGAGCTACTCAGCCCTCCACCCAAGCACCATTTTACACCCATCAATTAGTCCTGAGCTTCCCTCTAAGCTCCTCTATTTAATCACCCCCTCCATTTTCAAAGAGAGGAGAGTGCCAAAATCCTTGGGGAAACTCTGTGATATTGCTTTCAGACACTCTCCAAGAACTCCTAAGCTCATTGCCACCATTTTTCCCCACAGATCCCCACTGTGGAAGCCCAATTTTGAGCTCAAATTTCTGCCCAAACCAGGACAGAACTTTCCATAGCTCCAAAGTGCACCAAACATCAATTAATTGTGCACACACCATCCCTAGAACAAGAGGAGTTGATTCCCCATAAAGCCCCCCTCTGAAACTGTCTCTAGGTAGCTATAGACCAATACCTGAAATCCACCTTGATCGAATTCATACCTAAACAATTCTCCAAGACTTGAGACTTTATCCAGAGATTTGTTGGGTCCAATCGAAGCTACCACAACCATCTGATTGAGGCCTCCACTCTCAGACAAAGGTATTGAGCTATAACTCTAGCTCGAGCTTATTTTGATTCTCCATTGTAATTGTTTGATTTCATACTAACTTAATCGTATAGATGTGTTTGTCTTAAGTGGATGAAGGTTTAGAAAAAACCCAATGCAATTTGGTTTACTCTGGATGAAGATCTTAAGGTTTTAGTGCGAACGGCTTAATGGTTAAGTCACTTGGGGATGATAATGGAGAGCCGTCTGATCGCGCGTGTATCCAACCAACAGAGGAGATCAAACCGGACAAGCAGATAGTGCGTGAATGGCAGGTCACATGGCAACTAAAGTGGACGGCAGGGTTGAATGAGAGTGCGCCGCGTGTGATTTCGGATCCGCCGTAGGATGAGTTGGTGTAGGTGGCACCGACTAGGTTAAATAGAAAAATAGGAATTTTTGAATTATTTTAAATGCCTAAACTTCAAAAATCTATATCTTTCTCTAGAAAAATAATAAAAATAAAATAAAAATACCATCTTGCTTAGTGAACAGAGGAGAATATTGTGGAAAAAAATAAAAATTATTTTCCTACTTCCTCATTTTTAATGAATTAAATACCCTCCGTGGTCTTTTAATTCTCCATGACTAAACATTGCTCACCATGGCTTGAAATTTTGAGGGTTGGTTCCTCATGATAAAGAAGAAGACATTTGATTTTTAAGTTATAAGCTAATGTGACCATTTTGGCTTTTTTATTATATAAATCAAAATATCAGTTGAAATATTATGGGAATAATTTTGGTATGTTTTCTGTGGTCAGAGAAGTCTAGGAAAAATATCGTGATACTTAATTTTAAAGCCTTACTTTGAATTTTAAAATAATTAAAAAATTAAAAATCCCAAAAATATCAAAACATTTCAAAATATGCCCAATTATTCTCTAATCACTGGGACTCATTAAAATATTTTTCCTAATTTCCTAAGTTAAAAATAAATTTTAAAAGGCTTAAAAGGGGATTTTCCTTTTTTTCCCATTAAAATAATTATAGTAATTTAATTCAAAAAAATCATAAAATTTTGTCTAAGTATTTCTCTGATCTAAGGAAACCTCTAATAATTTTCTCATAAATACAAACTTTAGTTTGGATAATAAAATAAATTAACCTTTGAAAATTTTATCTTCTTAAATTTAAAAAATTATCTAAATTAAATTAAAATTTTGAGAGGTCCACATGTTCTCCTCTAACATTATAATTATCTCAGGGATATGACACATTAAACCCTCAAAATCATTTGAGTTGTGTTTAATGAATTATGAGGTGAAGTGCCCCAAGGGCGAAGTAGTAATTTTAGACTGTGCCTTAATCAAAATTTAGATTAAAAAAGGTAAAATGGGTAATTTTGATCTTAATAAACATGTTTGGATGATTCAAACACAATGGGATTAAAAGGTAGAAACCCACTCACCACACTTGCACAACATCAACAAAATCATAATCCTTGTAACCTTCATGACTTGGAAGTCAACTAAAATCAGACGGTTCTTAAGTGATTAGCTTATGCTAGAAAGATGATAATTTGCTTGCCTTAAGCCCAAAGTTGAGGATGATTTGAGTATTTGATAAGAATACATATCACTTGAATCAAAAATTTTGATAATTACAATTTCACCTATCATGATTATTAAGGGCTTAGTAGTGACATAGGCTTGATATCTAAACCCAATTGATCAGATTTAGAAGATAACATAATTGCTGATTAACATCTTCAAACACTACAAGATTGACCTTAATTGTGGGCACTACAATCTTAAATAACCTAAACTTGTCTTGGGGCACCCACTCACATAACTTTTAAATGAAACATCAGTTGACCAATCGAGTATCTTATTCTTTGGATAATTAAATTGCTAATTTTCACTGAGCAGCAGAGTAGTCACACTTCAACCTGAGATGGTTAATGGAACAATATGATAAGTTCACAATGAACTTGAAATAATTCGAGATAGTCTCAAAGTAGTCCAGGGTCATACCCCAAGCACTTTGAAATCTTTTGGATATTTTGAAGAGCAATCTGAACTTGCATGCAATTTGAACTTGCATTTTTTGTTCTAAAATCATCTACTAGGATCTTCCAAGATTCAATAAAATCGTAAGTTGGGGTTTGATAGCAAAACCTTCATCTACTCTTGCAATTTAAATTCCTTGTAAAATTATATACATGTCTTGCAAGTACTGACCTTTCAGGTGGTGGAACGAGAATACTCGTCAGGTACACTATTACAAAAGTACTGACCTTTCAGGTGGTGGAACGAGAATACTTGTCAGGTACACTATTACAGTTTCCACACAGTATTTTTATACCTACAAAACTTGCATGTTAAACAACAATGTCACCGTGCATGAAAACCAAAACTATTAGGGTAGCCATAAAACCAAAAACAAAACAAAAATCAACAAAGATAAAAATTCATCGCCACAACATTCAAAATATAAGATAACTCAAAATTTAATCACAAATATCACGAAACAACAATTGCAACTAAATTAAGATGTCTTTATCAAATGATCGGGAATCCATCAGAGGAGGTAACCTATGGTTGCTAATGAGGCTTCCCATGGCCTAAATGAAACTACGAAATTAATTAAGTTAAGTTTAGTAAATTCATTTGGACTAAGTGAATCCGAAAGAAAATAGTGGTACTGGAACGAGGGAACCATAGGATCCTAACTGGTGTCACTCTAATAAACTTTAACTTGCCCTTTAATATTTAAAGAACCGTAACCATAGGAACATCTAATTTGACATTATAACCTGACAATTATAAATTTGACATTATAACCTGACACATTAGAAAACTTAAACTCACCATGATGAGGAGCTTGGAGCTAGCATTGTGGGTAGCACGACCATCTTCAACAGCAAAATCTATCAACATCAGCTAAACCATTCTTTCCTTAGAATTAAACAATAATCCAAAGGATTTCAAGGTGGGTTGCTTTTGCAACATAAATACTCAACTCATTGGCTTTTGTATAGTTCTACTATACAATATAAGCCCTAACTCATCTTAGGATTCCAAGGTTATCGTTTGTCACGACCTAAATCCTCACATCTTCCAGGTTATATATACATATATTCCCAAAAGGAGCCTCTTTTGTCTCCCTCCATGTTAAATCCCAAAAAGTTCAGTACAACATTATAGAAGGAGGTACATCAGGGAAATAAGATGACAAGGGAATGAAAAGGAAGGCCTAATGAAAATTACAATAATATTTAAAAGGGAAGAAATAGTCCTAGGTAGGTCTTAAAGCCTCTGGTAGGCCCAAGAAGAGAAAACACAATAAGAAACTCCTGACAAAACCTAGTTTCCAAAAATTCTGAGGTAAGGTATGTGAAACTTGTCTCCCTTTAATAGGTCAGCAAGAATCTAGGGTGGATTAGTAGAAACAGCCACCAATTAGGAGTCTGCACTATCAGTGGCTAGGTAGTTTGCTGGTCTATTATCCTCTCTATAATTAAAGCAGTAATTGACTTTTATCTCCTTAGTGAGATGTTTCATCTTTGTAATCCATTGTTGAATGTTCCATGGGGGGGAGGCTTTTCCTGTCATATATTCTACTAGCTGTGAGGAATCCACCTCAGCTTGGAGTGGTGTCCACCTGTTAATAGCGGCCATCTTAATGGCCCAATATAGTGCAGTAGTCTCTGCTTCAATAGCATCTTCCACAATGATTGGGGATTTAAAAAACATCATGCATCTTCCTTTATGATCTCTAAACACCCCCACCCCCCCAATGTCAGCTGTGTTAGCAGAGAAACTTCCATCTATGTTGTCTTTTAAGAAAGGGTATTGAGCTTTGTCCCAATAAACCTTAATCACCCTGTTGTAGTTATGCTCCTTGCTTTTGCTAATCTTCAAGATATTGGGGAAGTTTTTCCAAAGAATCAGCTTCCTTATGTAAGCAAGGCAGTTTGCCACCACTTGTCCTGTAGTCACATTAGTGTCTTCATGTTTGATTTTATTTCTTTCAGTTCATATAAACCAAGCACTGATGATAGGAATTATTCCAAGATTAAGCCCTTGCCACTCAATCCAGCAATTCTTCGACTGCTCCCATCCCAGGTTGATAGTGTTGATGTGGGAGTTTGTTAGCAAGGAGTGCCAAACCTTCGTGGAGAAATCCCATTGGAAAAGAGGTGTGTAGAGGTCTCCTCTTCATTCCTGCAAAGCTGGCAATTATGTAGAGGTCTCCTCTTCATTCTTGCAAAGCTGGCAATTGGCAATTAGAGGGCCCCTTCAATCCTTTTAGTTTGAGTATGACATCAGTTAGTGTTATATTGTTTAAAACTCTCCAAGAGAAGAAAGCCATAGAAGGAGTCAGGAATTTGTTCCATAGTTTCTCATCCCAAGGAGTTCTCTCCCAGGTAAACAGCTGGTTATAGATTACTTTGGTCACACTTTGAGTGGAGTTAGCATTAAGGGCCACTCTATCATTTTTGTTTCTATCAAATTGAATTTTGGAGTCATTTCTCACAGAATGTTCCTGAGCACTGTTTAAAGTGCCTCCTTAGACCATCTCTGACCCTCCCAACAATCTTTCACCATCAGATTCTTGTGTTGCATTTCATCCAAGGGTTCAATGATGTCCTCATGACACTAATTGTCCATCCATAAATTAATATTTTTTTGGCCCAACTCCCAAGTATAAAGTCATTTAGCTTCCTCCTTCACTTTCATCATCTATTTACAGATCTTGGAATCTCCAAGTTTGGCCCCCACCAGGTTAGGGTGTTCATTTCTACAATATTTAAAGTGCATGAATTTTTCCAAAAGATTGTCATTTTGCCTGAACGTCAACCACAATTTGCACATGCTGATGTGCTGCAGCTGTTGGAGCCCCTTGAACCCCAAACCCCCAGTATATAAAGGCTTAGCCACTTTCTGCCAACTGGCCCAAATTAATTGTTTCCTTTTTCCAGACCACAAGAATCTATTGAATGTTCTTTCCATCATCAGCTAAGTGCATTTTTTCATCACAGCTACTTGAAGGGTGTACATGGGGAAGGTGGTGAGAATGCTCTTCAGCAAGGTTATTCTGCCCTCATTGGACAGAAAAGAGTTTGTCCAGCCTTAAAGAGTGGCAATTGTTTTATCCACAATCTCATCAAATTGTATTTATTTATTTCTTCCCTTGTTTAAATAAATCCCCAAGTACTTGAAAGGAGTGTTCATAGAAGTGAATCCAGTAAGCTCTAGTGTCCACAGTCTGCAAGCAGTGGAAGCTCTCTTGCTGAAGAGAATATGACATTTTTCTTTATTCACTTCAAGTCCTGAGGTGTTTTGAAATTTTGTAATACATTCATAAAGACTTTTAATAGCATTTTTGTTGGCTCTAAAGAATATCAAGATGTCATCAGCATAAATGAGATGACTAATATCCTGTTTTGATCGCTTGTGCTAGATGATGTAATCTTTCCTGGTCCCAGGTTTGTTTATAAGTTTGGATAGATAATCTAGTGCAAGGATGAAAATGTTTGGAGATAAGGGGTCTCCTTGTCTCAGTCCCCTATTGTACTTGAAGAAGCCATGTGTTTTGACATTTATCAAAATAATGTTATCATTTCCTTCTAACCACCTTTGAATAGTTTGGCAGGAATCATTTGTGAAGCCCCTAGCCTTAAATATCTCCATGATGAAAGTCCAACTAATCATGTCATATGCCTTCTTCAGATCCAATTTGAAAATTAAATTGCCTCCCTGCAAGGCTTCTCTAAATCCAATAGAAGTTCTTGAGCAATCAGCACATTGTCTCCTATGCTTCTCCCCTTCACAAAAGCAGCTTGTTTGGAACTAATAAGATGGTAGAGAATTGGTTGGATTCTCATCACCAGGATTTGGCTTATGATCTTGCTCATAACATTAGTAAGGCTAATGGTTCTGAATTGACTCCAATGTTCTTTCATGGAGAGTTTTGGAATGAAAATAATGGTAGCAGTGCTGAAGTAATCAGGTAGATGATTGCCCTTAAAGTAGTGTTGTATAGCTTCAATGATCTCCCAGGCCTTCTTGTAGAAATCAGTTGTGAACCCATCAAGGCCAGCTGCTTTGCCACTATAAATAGAGGAAAGAGCTCTTTTAGTCTCCTCCTCCCCAAGGATCTCAGCAAGGTTGATTTTGGAGGAAAAAATCCTTGTCAGCTTGGAACAAATCAGACTCCGCATGTTGCCTTTCAGATAATTTGCACTGAATAAGCTCTTGACAGTAGGCCACAACACTATTAGCAATCCCTGTACCATCTCTAATCCAGTTACCCTGATTGTCTATGATAGAGTGGATAGTGTTGCATTTTCTTTGGTACTTAACGCAAGCATGATAAAATTTAGTATTTTTGTCTCCATCAGTAAACTTGGTTTTAGCTACCTTCTGTTTGAGTAATTTCTCTTGCCACTCCATAGCTGTTAGTAGCCTCTCATTGGCTTTGAAAATGGAGGTCTCATCCACTTGTCCCATACTGTGTTCTTTCTCCAGGAGTTCAATTCTTTCTCTGCCTGTTTTACCCCCTTCAAAATGTTCCCAAATGTTTCCCAATTCCATTTTTTTAGAGCCTTGGCAGTCTTTTTTTGCAAATTCCACAGCTTGATCAAAAGGTTTGGGTGATCATAGTCCTTCCAATTTTACTTCACAAACTGTATGAACTCCTTGTGCCCAGACCAACCATTAAGATACCTGAAAGGGGGTCTGGTGTTATGTTCATTGGCAAAGAGGGATATCAGCATAAGTCCGTGATTAGACCTAGCCAGGCTGGGGTGGGTGATAGTTGTTTGCAAGTAGTTCTGAATCCAGCTATCATTGGCCAGCATTCTGTCCAGCCTCTCCCAAAAGGGATGGATTTCTATCTCCCTTCTTTTCAGCTGGAGATGCAACGCAATTGAAGTCCCCTCCTACAACCCAGGCAGTATCAGTCAAGCTCCTGATTTGATGAATTTCCTTCTAAAGCTCCTATCTAGTCGTTTTAAAGCAGCCAGCATATACAAAAGTGGCATAGCCAACCTTGTCAGCCATGTTAAAAGAGCAGTGCATAACTTGTGAGTGGTTCAACAATACCTTACAATTCATCTCATTTTTGCAAAGAATCCAGAACTTGTTATTTAGGTTGTTGGAAAAAGAAAAGCCTGGGAAGGCTTTGGCATACTTTTGGTGGTTATGTTGTACCAGAGGTTCAAGAATAACCAAGCACCAACTTATATCTCCTGTTTAAATACTTTAATCTTTTAAAAGAAAGGGGGTAAGAAATCTCCCTTATATTCTAACAAAACAGATTAATCATTTTGTTCGGGTGGATGGAAGGAGGGTTGGCACCTTGATCTTTTCCTTCCCCTAGATGTTTGGAAGTTGTTCTTCCTTGGATCTTTTTGATGTTCTTCATTGTTTATACCAAGTTCTTCTACGGCCTTCTTTTTCTTTTTTGTCTTTTGTGTTTTCCATTCAGTTTCCATTGTTTGTTGGATCTTTAATATCATTTGATCTGAAGGTATGATGTCCTCCATTTGCTTTCTTGTTAGCTCATCTTCAATTGTTTTGTTTTTTAAGGACTGCCCCAGAGTTTCTGTCTCTTTGTTTGAATGAGGGTTATCACAGTTTACTCCCTCCAAGTCATCTTTTGGTGTGTTGTCATAGATCTGAATTCTTCCATCATTTTCAATTAGAGTTTCCTGTGTAAAGACCCAGCAGGTTGGGTTGTTCCATCATGCTCAAGTAGATTTTTATGTTGTCTACAGAGGGATTTTCTATTTATTCAGTTTGTTTTGTGCCCATTCTTCCTTGTTGTATTCCACCTTCAAAAGTCTGATTGGGTTCCCTTACCTTAATAGCTTTGGAATGTAAGTTGTTTTGTATTCTCTTGGTGGGAGGATGTAATCTATAACATCTCTTCAGAGTGTGACCAAATATTTTGCAGTGTTGACAGTAATATGGCTTGTGTTCCATCAAAACCTCCTACCAAAATCCCTCAGATTCATCACCTATCCACACTCTTTTCATCTTAGGTAGAGTGATGTTCCTTTCTATGAGAATTCTTGCACTTGTTGGCATTGCCTTGTTGTAGGTAGGTGCATCCACCTTGAGAGGAGTACCTTTAGCACTCCCAATATTAAATAAAGCATTAAGATTGAGTAGGTGAAGAGGGAGGCCTGGTAATTTGAACCAAATTGGGACCACAAGTGGCTCCTTGGTAGGATCAAAATCAAGAGTCCATTTAAGGATTTTCATATCAGCTCCAGCATTTCTGAAGGACTGTTTGGGAAAGACTCTAGCATAGTCTTCCTTTGTGGTTAATTGGATTAGAAGATGCCTCCCATCAAGTAAGCCCAACTTCCATAATCCAATAAACTGTAGGGAATCAAACAATCCTCTCACAAGCTCCATTTTAGGGTGTCCTAGACTAAAATTTCCAATCTGAGTGTGAGCTGAGAAAAAAACAGCAGGTTCTCCTTCTTTGTGTCCAACAAGATGAATGCAGGGTGAAGAACCTTTCCCTGTAGCAGTATCATGAAACACTTGCGGAAATACTAATTTTTCCATGTCTTGTAAAGTATCCACATTTTTTCTAACCACTTGAGCATAAGTGGCACGAGTCCACTGAGCATTGGTCTCCAAGTCAATAGGGAATGCCATGAGGAATTTTTCTACCCAAAGGGCATCAGAACTTAGAAAAAACCAATGAAACAGTAAACCAAAAAAAGCTTGAGCTCGGGTAAGGAAAACTCTCCAAGCTCCCAACAAGCCCAAAATAGTGAGTCACCACAGAAGAAGGACCAAACTTCAGTGACAAGGAAACCACAGGAACCAGTGACAATCAATGGAACAGTAACTTCAAGTTTGAAAAGCCAAAACCCGGGAAAGTAGAAAGCTTGTTGAAAAGCTCTCCAAAAGCCAGAAATTCCTTGTAGGCCACTCCCACACCAACACCAGACATTAAAATGGGTCCTCCTTCAGAGAGCAGCCACATATATATCTATATGCATACAAATTAAATGTCTTTCCAAAGTGGGCGATGAGATTTCGATTTCGGCGGCTGACAGCTTCTAACGGGAAACTTCTCAACCAAAAATGCTGCCGACAGCTCCTCGCGACTCCGCTGGGGACTAGCTTCTCTCTCCATTTAAACCAGGAAATATTATCTTCATATATCAGTAATGTGTTCATGTCCCTAATGGATAAAATTACCCTTCTTCCGTTGGCATGCTTTACCCATTTCTATCTTGGGAGAGTACGGTCAACTCTTTTGGACTTTACGAGCGTCTGTTCGATCACCTAGGAGCAGGGAGGTTCAAGAGGCCATTAAGGACTTTTTAATCTTTGTGTGCGGTCGGACCCCTAATAGGTGCGTTGGTGGACTAGTTCCGCCTCGGCATTGTGCGTTGTTAAGTTGGTCCGGCACTGGGTCCTAAACTGCACTTTTTCCTTTTCGAGTTTAATTTACTATTTTACAAATTAAATTGGACCGTGTTGTGTTGCGCGTGCTCTTTAATTTTCTTTATATTAATTAAATATTTCTACTTTCAAACTATTTTTACTAAGTTTTGAAATTTTCACAAAAATTAATTAAATATTTCTACTTTCAAACTACTTTTACTAACTTTTGAAATTTTCACAAAATAAATAAATACTTACCCGATCTACAGATCAACCTCTGTTAATTTTTTAGTGCTTTCACTAAGATTACGAGGTATTAGCCAAATAGCTAACCCCAGAGCTTTCTTTTTGAAGCACCTGCAGTCGCATTCCCAATGCTTACTTTTTCCTGCAACCTGCCAACGAGTCGCAATGTCTGCAATGTTTCTCTCACCATGAAGTTCAGAGCACGATTTGAAGATTCGAGGTCATTCTTAGGAAAGCTAAAGCTCCGTTCGTCATAATGAAAGTTGCCACTCCAGAGGTTCAAGAACCATCTGCCGAGTTTAACTTGAACTGCCCTCAGGATTTCCCTTCTTATAAGAAGGTCAAGATTATTGCCACCATGGCACCTACCAAGCCTGTTGTTCCTATTTCTACTAAGGGAAAAGAAGTTATGATCATCAAAGACCTGACTTAAGGATTGGTTGTCCCGCCGTCAGTATTTGAAATTGGATCTAGTTCGAGGACTGTATCGTTAACTCAAACCCAAAGGAGAAACCGTAAATAGAAGGTTTTAGGGCTACTATAGCCCAGATTCCTAAGGAAGTACCTGTTGATGAAGTTCCTCACTAGGAGGAGTCACGATTACCAGAGATCTATTCACTTCTGCAAGGGAGTAGGTTCCATCCATTAATGGATAGTAACGGGTACAAGAGTATCCAAAAAATTGCTACTACCTTACAGTCACCTCATGGACATGGTGGGGAGAAGAGAAAGCCTACTCCTATCACCCGAGTTAGTACAGTTTTTCAAAGGCTAGCTGCCAAAGAAGGTTGTTCAGTTGGCGACTTACTCAAATGAGTGGGATGTGTAGTATCCCCTCACATAAAGAAAGAAATTTTAAGGGACATCAAATCTGTCAGGCGATCTCAAAAGTCAACTAAAGCTTTACTTGTTTGCATTCCCGTTTGGTTCCACTTGGGAAGCAGAATTGATACCACCATCTCTATTACTGATTCTACTCCTATCACTCGAGTTAGATGTCGACCAATTAAGTCGCGTCTGGGTCCAAGAATTCCACCAACCACCAGCCATAAGGATGTTCCTAAAGTTCTAACGGAAAAGATAAAGAAATTACCAAGTACTGTATCTGATCTGCACCATGGGGATCATACTTGTCTTTGACATGCCAATGTCCGTACCGAGACACTCCGTCTCAAGCCATCACCGTCAAAGAAAAGGTATGGATACCCAAGGTCGCTGCACCGATACGGTCCAGTAAGCCCACAAAGCAGGATCATGGAATGAAGCCAGGTTCCAATGTCTCTGACATTATCATAGTAATTGCTAGTGAGATGAAGAAATAAGTGGAGGATATCCAGCCAAGTAGTTCAGATCTCAAGATGCTACATGAATAAATAATTGAAGAAAAGGTTGAAAAGCTTAGGGTCAAGATTTCTGAGTTAGCTCAAGAATATGGAGTTTCCATTGATGATGATGATGAAAATTTTGACTTCAATGATTACCTCAAGAAAGATTTCATGGATGTTCATGTCATTGAGACCAGAGCCACAGCATCTGCCCGCAACGCTCAACCTCTCATTGGAGAGAACACCGTAGATGAGCTGCGTAGGGCTGTTTTCTTAAGGGACGAGCAAATCAGCTAAATGGAGAAAAGAATGGAAGAGATGGCCGCTGCCTTGCCCTCCATGGCCACAGTTCAGGGACAGTCTCAACCCCCATAGTTAGCCTCTCCAGAAGCCAAGCAACCGTAGATTATACATATCACATATGAAAGGAGAGAAGTCTCCTCAACAAATAGAGATGATCAACAAAAGAAATACTCTCCATCAAGTGCCATACCGGAAAAGGAATTTAAGCAATTGGTCGAGCTAGTTCGGGAGGTCTTAGACCAACCTAAGGGTGGTGCATTGGTTTTAAAGGGTAGACCTTACCTGGAAGAGTTCGATGTCATACCCTATCCTAAGGGTTTTCTGTCGCCAAACTTTAAGATATTTGATGGGACTATAAATCTCAACCATGACATAGCACATTTTTGAGCCATTTGTGGTAATACTAGAGGAAATAAAGCTCTACTCTTTTGATAGTTCGTCATCAGCCTGACAGGAATCGCTTTTGATTGGTATGTTGTTGACCTCACTCTCTTTTGGTTGAGGTCCATTTCTTCCTCTTTAGTAGCCTAGGGTCTAGCCATAAGACCCTCTTTACCATTAGAAATTCAAGACTCCTCTTTACTCAACTTGAAGCTCTACATATTGGTTCTAACCTCTAGCACTTAGTAGGTGGGGTCATTATGAAAAAGCTCAAGGAGAGTTCCCATAGGACTGTTTGACCTTAGGGTTGACCTTGGGTGTCGGTCTAGAGCTAAGGCACTTACCTCACTCACAATCACTCATAAATACAAACCTTGCTTTCATATCCCCTAAACCCATTGGCCCTAGGCTAGGGTTTAGCCATGACCAGTGCATAGAGAACCCAAAAGGGATTTCACTAGTCCATGGCTTATTTATGGTGGTTAGCTCCCCAATTCTACCAAAGATGCCCAACTTGGCATTTTGCCCCTAAACTCCCCCAAATTACCTAAATACTCTTGAAACCCTAAGTTTGGCCAAAATTCTCAAATTTATCCAAAATACCCAAATTTGTTTAAAATTCATTTCAAACCTTTCAAAAATTTGAAAATACCCAAATTACACAAAGTCACCAAAAATTGCCAAATTACAAAAATACCCCTCCTTAGCTCAAAATTTTAAAAATTCCAAAAAACCAAAAAATTCCCAAAACCTTCCAAATATTCCTAATTTCATTTTTCTAAACTAGCTTTCATTTTTCTAAACTAGTTCATTTTTCTAAACTAGCACATGACCCAATTTGACCATCTTTGTCCAAAACCCCCAAACTTCCCTTAAAATGCCCAATCTCCCCAAATCCACCTCTAATGTGCATCAAATTGGTCTCAATTCCCCCCAATTTCAATCCTAAACTTAAATTAACCTTCCATGTGACCAATTTAAACCAAATATAAGCTTAATTGGCCCATTCTTTGAGCCTAATTTTGATTTAGGTCAAAGCCCAAATTTTGACCACATAACATAATCTCACCCAATTGAACCCATAGCATATTTAATTTGCCTCAATTTTAATCCAAAACTCTTTATAACATTCCTGATTCTTCATAAAATTCCTAAACATCAAATTTATCTTTAAATTAGCCTTGGTAAAGCCTTAATTTCATTTAATTTTGACCCAAATCCAAAAATACCAAAATTTGCCCCAAATTGGCTATGCCTCCAAACTTCACCAATTTGATTGCCTTAACCCAAAGATTGGCACCTAATTCATGTTGAAAACTCTTCATCACATTCCTATTGACCATTCTCAACAATCAAGTTGGACTTAGCCCAAGCTAGACCCAAGTCTAGCCCAACATGCCAAAATTCACCCAATTTCCAAAATCCTTCAAATTGAAACCCCAATTAAACTCAAAATCCTTTCAATCCTTCACCAAAAATGTTCATTACAATCACCTAAATCAAACGCATCAATCAATTAGGCCAATTAACATGGCTAGCCGATCCCAAACCCAAGCTTTGGTCATTTTCACCCACATGGACCCATGCACCAAAATTGACCTAGGCATGTCAAATTGGTCAAGGCAAGGCCACCACAGCCAAAATTTTTACCATCTTGACCAAGCCAAACCCCATGGAACCACCCAAATGAGCAATGGACCAAGGGATCCCAAAATCAATGGATTTCATTCCATATTTGCTTAAGCCAAGGATATTTTTGCCAAAACTAAACACTAACCCATTTAATTGTTGTGACATATTCCTCTGGCTCACATGACTTCTTAGTCACCTCCCCTGGCCTGGCTGGTCGACCTAGTGGCCGAAAAATGCCCAAACTGAGAGCCACCCCCATGAAATCAAACCCAATTCAAACCTAGAGGTCACCTCATCCAAATTAAATGTTAGAGCCTCTCTGCCCTCCACATAAGAAAGCTTTTCCCCCCCCGAATTGGCCAGGACAGCCACCCTAA
>NW_018245107.1:18948-31886 GCF_001263595.1 Phalaenopsis equestris | reverse complement strand
GCAACCCCCCCACCACATTGCCCTGAATCCTCTTGTTGGAGTTCAATTTTTGAGCTCAAAACCTTTTCAGAGACAGGACACAGCTCTAAACACCTCTACACTCCACCAAAATCAAATTAAACTCACCCACACCTTCACCACAATGAAAGAAGTAGAAGCCATCAAATCCACCTCATACAGAGCCCCTAACACAGCTCTAGACCAACACCTGAAATCAAGCTTGGTCAAATTCATACCTAGACCTTTTACCATAGCAAGAGGCTTAATCCCTAGCCTCCTTGGACCTCCACAAACGTGTCGTGCACCTCTGATCGAAGCTTCCCTTCTCAGAGAAAATATACCTTCCCGAGCCTACTTTGATTCTCCATTTGATTAGGATTAATTTAATTGCATGATTACCATATGGATGTGTTCTTCACACTTAGACGAGCATTTAGAAACAAACCACCCTTAATTTGTTTAAGAAATGAGTGAAATATTAAGCTTTCAAAATGGATGGTTCTCGGGCTAAGGCATTGGGACCGATGCCGGGGAGCCGTCCGATTGCGCGTTTTTTTTCATCAACGGATGAGTCTAGCAGGACAATGTCTTCTTACATGAACCACGGGCTGAGTCATCACTGAGGTGGATGGCAGCGTCGAATAGAAGCCTGCCACATGGAGCTTCGGATCTGCCTAGGATATAGTCAGCGCCGCGTGTTTAAATTGATAAGTAGCATATTTTCGGATTTAAATAAATAGCCTTAACTTCAAAAATCCATATCTTGGTGTAGAAAAATAAAAAAAATAAAATAAAAATACCCTCTTGCTCAATGAACAGATGAGAACAATGTGAAAATAGTTTGAAATTTATTTGATGCTTATTTTATTTTTAATTAATTAAATACTATTTTGAGTCTTTTAATTCTCCATGCATACAGACAATTCACCATGGCTTGAAAATTTGACATATTGTAGCCTCTATCATGAGGAACATTCTCTGATATTTCTATGGTCAAAGGATATCTCTAGACAGAGATTCATATTTTCCAAATTTATGTCTATTATTTGCATAAATTAATCATAATAATTAGCATGTTACTTATAAAATTCTAAGAAAATTTTAGAAGGTTTAGTATGACCAGTGAAGCCTTTGGAAAATATTTCATGGGTTAAGTCAATAAGAATACACTTAATTTTTACCAACCCTAAAACAAAAATAAAATTAATTTTGGGAAATACAAACATCTAAATGACTTAATTTTTAATCACCACTGTGATTTAAAGTCATAGAACTCCCCATAAAAATTTCAAAATATTTGGAGCTCATATATAACTCAAATTGATTTTTCAAGTTAAATGACATTTTTAACACTAAAATAATTTTTAATAATTAAAATATAACTCAAAAAATTATAAAAATTGGTTTTTTGAGTTCTCTATAATTAGAGGAATTTTTTAAAAATTAATTTGAAATTAAAATAAAAATTTCATTTTCAAGCCCATTTTCAATATTTAAATAATTAAAAAATGATAAAAATCACAAAAATAGTAAAATTCATGAAAATATTCTAAATTCTTTCTTAAGCACTTAGGAACAATTGGAATATGTTTCCTAATTTTTTAAGTGAAGATGTTGAATTTTAAAGCTTAAAATAATTTTTTAAATGCTAAAAATGGATTTTCACTAATAAAATTTTAGAAATTCAAAAAAAAATAAAAAAAGTGTCAATCAAAAAAATGTCAAATTTATTTCTCTGAGATGCTTGACTCAAGAAAGAATTAAGAAACTTAATTTTTTGCATTTGAAATATTTCTTAATTAATAAATACTACATAACATAAAATAATTCTTAAAATTCAAATATAATTCAATAAATCATGAAATTTAGGCCCAATGCTTCCCTAGTTTAAGTTTACTGTCAGTAATAATTTCAAGAGATTAGGCTCTACGTTGGTCAAGTTATAGATATTTCTTTGAAAAATCCTATTTTTGCATTAAAATAAATATGTAAATTAAATTAAATTTTGAAAAATCATATTTTCTCCTCTAGTGTCTCAATTGACCCATGTATTGAGTGAGGTGGGATGAAAATTCCAAAGTCATTTGGATTGAATTTGACAAATTTTGAAGTAATAGAGCCTTAGAGGAGTGGGATAAAAATTTCAAAGTCATTTGGATTGAATTTGACAAATTCTGAAGTAATAGAGTCTTAGAGGCAAAAGTGTAATTTTGAAAATTTAGCATTAATTAACATTTAGGCTTAATCCAATGAGGGAAAAGGGTAACCTCTGATTTTAACTAAATTATTTGGATGATTGAAACATAAGGGGATTAATTGGCAGAAACCAACCTCACTCTTTCATAATCAAGGGATAAATTTGTAATTCCTTAAATTATAAAAATTTGGAAGTTTACTAAATTAAATGATCTTAGACTTAGGGGTATGACTTTGGAAGTTGATTACTCACTAATGTAATACCCCTACTTGATGTTCAAATGAAATTTAAGTGTTTTGAAAATGAATAATTATTATCACCTAAAAAATTCAACTTCTTTCAAAATAACCAAGACATCTACCTAAGTCTAAAGGGCTTAGTAGTGACCTAAGCTAAATCAAAACTGATTAAATGAGGATTAGAAAAGTAAGCATAATTAAAAATTGAACATCTTTAAAAACACTACAAGCCCAAATTAAAAGGTCGGCTAAGTGACTTGATGACATTAACTTGCCCCTTTAAGGGTCTTCACCTACATAACCTCCAAATTAAATGACAAGTGATAATTACCCTACTCTTAGGGATAATTGAAACATCAACGTTCACTGAGCATTAAAGGTATTCATAGAATCAATTATTAAGCAACATAATAAATTTAAATGAGCTTGAGGCTTTTCATTAGGTAGTGAGAGGGAAGCATGGACCTGCTTTTTCCTCTAGACTTGTTGTATACCTCAGAGGTCCACTAAACTTAATATATTTTGCTTAATAAAAATCATCCTTAATCAAACTAATAGGAACCCACCAAGATATGACCTACGTTTAGGTTGGTCACCAAAACCTCACTTTTCCGCTTTACATAAAATGCTCTAACATGCATTTTGAGTTTCAAGTGGTGCAACGAGAAGACTCGCCAGATACGCTTTTATAGTTTACAGCATTATCTTCTCTTAAGCTTTCCACATTGTGCTTACTTACCTGCATACATGCATTTTGAGTTTCAGGTGGTGGAACGAGAAGATTCGCCAGGTACGCTTTTATAGTTTACAGCATTTTCTTCACTTACGCTTTCCACACTGTGATTACTTACATGCATGTATGAACAAAACACAAACTTGCATGCTAAACAACAATGTCACCTTGTATGAAAACTAAAACTGTCAGGATAGCCTCAAAACCAAAACCCAAAAACAAAAATAACATGTATGAACAAAACACAAACTTGCATGCTAAACAACAATGTCACCTCGCATGAAAACTAAAACTGTAAGGATAGCCTCAAAACCAAAATCGGGAATCCCTCGGAGGATGTAACCTACGGTTGCTAACCAGGTTTCCTACGGTCTAAATGAAATTATGGAACTCAGTACGTTAAGTTTAGTAAATTCATTTGGAATAAGTGAATCCAATAGAAAATAGTGGTATTGGAATGAGAGAACCGTGGGGTCCTAATCGGTGTCATTCTAATCAACTTTACATGCCCCCATAAATTTTAATGAACTTTAACCATAGGGCCATATGATTTAACATCATAACTTGACACCCTAGAAAAATTAAACTCGTCAAAGTAAGGATCTTTGAGCTAGCATGATGGGCAACACGACCATCTTCAACAGTAAAACCTCTCTTCCCCAGCTAAGCCCTTTCCTTCCTTAGAATTAAACAACAAATCCATAGGACTTTGAGGTAGTCTGCCCAGTGAAACATAAATCCTCAACTCATCCTTAGGCCTTTATACAGCTCTACATTCAATATAAGCTCTAACTAGGCTTCGGATTTTGAGGTTATCATTCGTCACAACCTAAATCCTCACATCTTCCAGGCTATTTGTGTGATCAATTCACACAAATGTAAGCCCTAACAAATAAAATTGGTAAGATGAAATACCTAAATATTTCTTCTTAAAAATGAAGCCAAATAATAGGATAGATTAGGAGTCACTGAGGTTCTCCTCCAGATCTATGACATCCCCTAGATCTTCATCCTTTGGACTCTACAATAAAATACTCCAAATTTATGATGTTATTAACTATAGGGGCTTGCCCTTATAGGAAGCTCGTCCGAACCAAGCTTAATATAAACCCTATTTAATCTTCATATAAAATAGTAGAAATTATCGGCAACTAAAATGATTTCGCAGACCAAAGGGTTGTCATATATTTCTTAGTTTATTTGACGAGCCTCATCCTCTAGTCTTGTGTTTATCCTTCAAGATAGATATAGAGTTTGAGGTACAATGCTCTTTCATTTAAAATATGAAAAATATGGGGTTAGTTTGATTTCATATTTTTCTAAACATTAAAATTTCCTTTAGAAGCGTGTGCGTGATTTTGATTCTGTTTTTAATTCGGGTGCCCGACAGCTTCTTACGGGCAACTCTTTCAACCAAAATAGTGTCAACGGCTTCTGGCGACTCTGCAGGGGACAAGCTTTTCTCTCCATTTAAATAAGAAAATATTATCTTCACACATCGGTACTGTGTCTATGTCCCTCTTGGACCAAATTATACTTCTTTCGTTGACATACTTTACTCATTTCTGTCTTAGGAAAGTATAGCCAACTCTTTGGACTTCATGAATGTCTGTTCACTAACCTTTGAACATAGGAGTTCGGGAGGCCATTAAGGACTCTTTTAATCTTCATGTGGGGTCGGAGTCCAATAGGTGTGTTGGTGGACTAGTTCCACCTTGGTATTGTGTGGGAATAAGTTGGTCTCACACTGGGTCCTAGGTCCTAAACACTTCACATCTCCCTTCCAAGTTTGATTTGCTATTTTGAAAATTAAATCAAATTATGTTGTGTTGCGTGCACTTTAAAATTAATTAATCTATTTTACTTTCAAATTACCTTTTTGCTGAAAATTCTAAAAACCCCAAAACTAAGACTTACCCGTTCAACAGATCGACCTCTGTTAATTTTTAGTGCTTACACTAAAGATTGCAAGGTTTTGGCCATATAGCTAACCCTAAAGCTTTCTGTTTTAAAGCTTCCATGATGGCCTACCCAACGCTGACTTTTTCTTGCAACTTGCCGATAAGTCATGAAGCCCGCAATGTTGCTCATACCATTAAGTTCAGAGCCAAATTTGAAGACCTCGAGGTTATCCTCAGGAAGGCGTCGTTCGTCATAATGAAAGTCACCGCTTCAGAAATTTAGGAGTCATTTGTTGAGTTCAACCTGTATTGTTCTCAGGACTTCCCTTCTTATAAGAAGGCCAAGATTACTATCAAGCCGGATGACCATCTGAGGCGATACAACGCGACATATTGAAGATCTTACTTAAGGATTGGTTGTCCCACCACCAGTATTTAAAATCAGATTGAGTTCAAGAACTACACCATTAACCCAAACTCAGAGGAGAAACCGCAACAGAAGAATTTGGAGGGCTACTAAATCCTAGACTCCTAAGGAAATACCTATCGAGGAAAAGCCTCACCAAAAGGAGTTAGAATTGCCGAAGTATATCCACCTCTGCAGGGAAGTAGATTCCATCCTTTAATGGATACAGATGGATACAAGAGTATTCAAAAAATTACCGTTGCATTATCGTTAATTCATGGACATGGTGAGGAGAAAATAAGTCTACTCCTATCACCCGAGTAAGTTCAGTTTTTCAGAGGCTAGCCACCAAAGAAGGTTGTTCAGTCAATGAATTACTTAAACGATTGGGACATGCAATTTCCCCTTATATGAAGAAGGAAATTTTAAGGGATGTCAAATCTACCAGATGATCTCAAAAGTCAACTGAAAGTCCGCTCGTATTCCCATCTGGTTCCGCTTAGGAAGCAGAGTTGATACTGCTATTATCACCACAAATTCCACCACTAACAGGACCACAGGTCATCGACCAGTTAAGTCAAGACTGGGTCTAAGAATTCTACCAAGCACACACCACAAATACATTCCTAAAATTTCAAGGGAAAAGAAATTACCTAGTACCGTAGCTGGTCTGCACCATGGAGAGCATACTTATCCTCGACATCCCGATGTTTTCGGTAGGACCCCTGTCCTGAGACATCAATGTCAAAGAAGAAGTTGAGCATGAAATGAAGCTAGGGCCGAAGTATCTGACATTGTCGCAGAGATTGCTAGTGAGATGGAAGAACAAGAAGAGGAGGTCCAGCACGGTCTACCAGATCTTAAAACAATCAATGAATCAATAATCAAAGAATAAGTTGAAAAGCTCAAAGTCGAGATTTCTGAGTTGGCTCGGGAACACAGAGTTTTCATCGATGACAATAATGAAGATTTTGATTACAATGATTACCTCAAAGAAGATTACAAGAATATCCATTTTATTGAAACCATAGCCGCCACATCTGCGCGCGAGGCTCAACCTCTCGTCGAAGAGAACGCCGTAGATGAGTTGCGTAAGGCTATCCTCTTGAGGGATGAGCAAGCCATCCAACTAGAGAAAAGTATAGAATACATGACCGCAACCATGACCGCCATGGCCACCATTCTGGGGCAATCACAAGCGCCGCAACTAGCCTCTCCAAAGATCAACCAACCAGAAATCATACATATTATGGATGAAAGAAGAGAAGTTGCCTCAGTAAATAGGGATGAGTAACTAAAGAAGGATTCTCCATCAAGCTTCATACCAGAGAAATAATTTAAGCAAATGGTCGAACAAGTTTGGGAGGCCTTAACCCAATCTAAGGGTGGTGCATTGATTCTAAAAAGTAGACCCTATCCCTAAAGAGTAGACCCTATCGAAAGGAATTTGATGTCGTACCATTCCTTAAGGGTTTTGTGGCCCCACACTTTAAGATATTTGATCGTACTGGAAATCCTAAAAAACATATAGCACACTTCCAAGCCAGTTGTTACAACACAAGAAATAGCGAAGCTTTACTCTTCCAATAGTTTTTCAGCAGCCTGTCAGGGATTTCCTTTGATTAGTATGTTGATTTACCCAACGGATCAGTGAAAACCTTTACCAATTTCCTTTGATTAGTATGTTGATTTACCCAACGGAGCAGTGAAAACCTTTACTGAGCTGGAACAACTATTTGTGAAGAGATTCGCTGGAGCACAACATCATGACTCTATAGGAGAGCTCATTATGGAAAAGCAAAAGCCCAACGTGACTTTGGTGGATTACATTTTAAGGTGGAGAAATCTTAGCATGAAGTGTGAACCGTAGCTACAGAAACATCAAGCAATTGAGATTTTACTCAAAAACATTCATGGCCTAGTAGCTTTCATGCTCAAGAGACTCACCATCAAATCCTTTGAGAAGCTACTCAGCATGGCTAGTAGTCTTCAAGAAGAAATCAAACATATGGATTCACACAAGAAGCCCAAGGCAACCAGAGTTTTTGAAAAGAAGTCAGGAACAGTAGCGACTATTGATAAATGAAAACAACCAATGAAGATATATGCAGAAAATTCTCACCAATCTTCATCACAGCAGGCTCAAAAATAGGATAGCCAGTCTAGCCAGCGCCCGCTCAAGGAGGATCACCTTGAACAGAGAATAAGAGAATATCTCTAGCAGAATGACAGAAAATGGTATATTCTTTAAAAGATGAAGCCGTGTCTAAGATGTTCAGATGTCTGATGAAGAAGCCTAAGTTCGCACTACCAGATCCAAAAAAGCCCGAAGAAGTTGACAAGAAAGATGAACCAAATTATTTTCTGTACCATCGGTTGCTCGGGCACACTAGAAAAATGTTTCATATTTAAGGATTGGCTCAAGAAAAATCTCAAAGAAGGAAATATAACGATCTCAAAAGAATATTTAAGGGAACCTGAAAAAGATTCCATAAATATGATTTCGGCTGAGCCAATTTCTCCGATTTATCCATATACTAGAGAAGGGGGATGGACTGCGACTTGGGAGAGCTCAAGAGGGTCCTAAACCAAATACAAGATTCATCAAAAAAATCCTCTGCATATATCAAAAAAGATGATTGGAGCAAATAATCTAATAAAATACTGAACAAGATCTAGTTTGCATCAAAATAAGCCTCTATTCAAGAGTTTCAACCTACCAAGCTCGAGATGAAGATTTCGCCACAAGAGCCATCATTGTCAAAGACAAAGAAAAAGAAGAAGACTACCACTATGAAGATTGATAGCACTGGGGTAGGATAGGGGCTGGCTCTAATAGATTGGTTATGTTGGATTCGGGGAAGAAAATTCTCGAACCCCTGACTTCGTATGATTATCTTTTTACCCCTCTAGGGTCTTATGAATATAATGATCGTGATTTTGACTACGTTTTAACTATTTCTAGTGATGACGTAATTGATAATGATCCTCAAATCGTACTTGAGTCCGATAATTTGAAGAATACATCAACGATACCAACTACGACAGCACCGGGAGTGAGGAACCAATTCTTGAGCACCACGGTGCACCGCTTGCCATCATCATAGATCTTTCTGCCAAATAAGAAACACTAAAATACTCAAAAAAGGTACCTCAAGAAGAAGAAATTACAGAAGTGAACTTAACGAACGGGAAAGTCTTATCCCCGAGAATAGCTCTGACAGAAAAAGGAAAACAGATAGTAACTCGAGAAGAGCTACCTCCACCTCCACCAGAGGAAGAACCACACAACCAAGTGAAAACTTCTAGGGTCTTATGAATATAATGATCGTGATTTTGACTACGTTTTAACTATTTCTAGTGATGACGTAATTGATAATGATCCTCAAATCGTACTTGAGTCCGATAATAAGCTCTGGTTACAGCCTTGCTTGACCCAAAGATTTGCTTAACTCAGTTGGCCAGCACATCCTTGGATGAAGTTTTTTTGTTGAGAAAATAGCCTGGGGTAACCTTCAAAGATGAAGATCTGCTGCTTGGTACCGCCGACCACTCTATATCTCTGTTAACATCAGCAGATTTGTAGTGTCCAGAATTTTATTAGATCCTGGAGCACCCCTCAACTTGATGAGCTTACGGACATTGGCCCATTTGAACATCGAAGCTCAAGATCTTACAGCCGATAAAATGATGCTAAGAGGATTCAACAAAAATGGAGAAAGAGCCCTTTGATCTATTACATTATTTATGAAGGTTGGAGAACTAGCAACAACCGCCAAGTTTCATATCATCTATGCCGAGACATCTTTCAACGCTCTAATTGGTCGATCGTGGATTCATGAACACAACATGGTCCAACACCAATGCATCAAGTACTACAAAGAACGTCAAGAGCATTGCATCCAGGGAGATCTACAATCATTTTTAGTTCATGAAGTTGGCATTCATGAAGATGTTGCACACTATGCACCTCCAAAGAAAACTATCTTCTCTCGTGAAATTGCAAAAAATAAAAAAAAAGATTCAGGAAAATCACAAAGAGGAATCCATTCAACTCCTTTTCAGCGATCTTCCACCACTCCTTTACAACAAGTTGTTGGAGGTTCTTTTAGTTTGGGCACCCAAGGTCGAGGCCGGGGACGTGGAAAGAATCAACTTAATCATTGAATGGACTAGGCCAACCATCAACGTTGGTGATGAGGATAGTTCCGAAGATGAAATAATGCTAACAAAACAAAAGAAATCTCAATACAAGATATCCTTAGAAGATGTCAAGAAAAGCAAATATGAGACAATGTTTGATCGGATAAATCACTATGTGAATGCGACCCTTGGTCTGATCCTCCCTCAAAAGGTTGAGAGGTTAGAGGTCAAGGAAGTTTGTAGTGCTGGTTGCCTAATGAATTAATGGAATTACCTTTTAGTTACTTTTTGCCTTACGTACAAAAGATAATTCAACAGCGAAAATTTGGATGATGATCCTAATGAATTAATGGAATTACCTTTTAGTTACTTTTGCCTTACGTACAAAAGATAATTTAACAATTTACCAAAATAAATGCCAAAAGATAAATTACAAGTTTTTGAAAAGTTATGGAGTTTTAAAAGTCAAACTCCCAACTCAAAAGAGGGTTTCAGATTTGGTACAGTCGGTTTAGTCAATGATTCAGAATTTTGCATGATTGTTGCTAGTGAATCAGAAGAGGATTGCCTCGATATAGAGGATGACTCTACTGATCAGCTAATAGAAGATGCTCTACCAGAATTTGAAGAAGAAATCAAGTCAACTGTTGATGAGTTGAAGGAAATCAACCTCGCGACTGAAGAACAACCCTGACCTATGTTTATAAGTTATTTCTCAAGTCAACTGTTGATGAGTTAAAAGAAATCAACCTCGCGACTGAAGAACAACCCCGACCTACGTTTATAAGTTATTTACTCAACGATGAAGAATCTTTGGAATTGATCAAATTGTTAACAGAACTCAAAGATTGCTTCGCATGAAGTTATGATGAAATGCTAGGACTGTCAGCAAAGGTTGCAGTTCATAAACTCGGGGAGGACAAGAGTATAACCCCAGTTAAACAAGCTCCAAGAAGAATGCGCCTCGAAATAGAGCAACAAGTCATCGTCGAGGTAAGGAAATGAAAAGATGCTAATTTTATAAAAGAAGAGCAATACCCCACGTGGTTGGCTAATGTTGTAACTGTTAAGAAGAAAAATGGACAAATTCGTGTTTGTGTCGACTTCAGGGATTTGAACAAAGCATGTCGAAAAGATGAATTTTTGTTATCGATACCAGAAATGATGGTGGATATCGCTTCAACACATGAAATTTTCTCCTTCTTGGACGGATCATAAGGATACAACCAAATCAAGATGGCTCCCGAGGATACAGTATTTACAACCTTCAGGACACTAATTGGGATTTTCTGCTACACAGTGATACCGTTTGGATTGAAGAACACTGAAGCAACGTATCAACGAGCAATGATGAAGATTTTTAATGAACTCATTCACAACCAAGTAGAAAGCTACGTGGATGATTTTGTCATCAAAAGTAAGCAGAAAATAGACCATTTGTACGATTTGAGAATTGTGTTTGATTGGTTACAATGATATGACCTTAAAATGAACCAATTTGCCTCAATTTTAATCCTAAACTCTTTATAACATTCCTACACATCAAGATTGACCCAAATCCAAAAATTCCCAAATTTCCCCAAATCTGTTATTCCTCCAAACTTCACCAATTTGATTTCTTTAAACCCAAAATTGGCACCTAATTCATGTTTAAAACTCTTCACCACATTCCTATTTATGATTCTCAACAATCAATCTGGACATAGCCTAAGCCTAGCCCAAACTAGACCCAAGTCAAGCCCAACATGCCTAAATTCACCCAAATTCCAAAATCCTTCAAATTGGAACCACAATTGAGCTCACAATCGTTTCAATCCTTCATCAAAAGTGTTCATTACAATCACCTACATCAAATACATTAATTAATTTGGTTAAATAACATGGCTAGCCTAGCCCAAACCCAAGCTTTGGTCCTTTTCACCCACTTGCACCCATGCACCAAAATTGACCTAGACATGCCAAATTGGTCAAGGCAAGGCCACCATAGCAAAATTTTGGACCATATTAACCAAGCCAAACCCCATGGAACAATCCAAATGAGACATGGACCAAGGGATCCCCAAATCAAGGGATTTCATTCCATATTTGCTTAAGCCAAAGATATTTTTGCCAAAACTAAACACTAACAAATTTAATTGTTGTGACATATTCCCCTAGCTCACCTGACCTCCGAGCCACCTCCTTGGCCTGGCTGGTCGGCCTAGTGGCCGAAAAATGTCTAAACTGAGAGCTACCCTTATGGAATCAAACTCAATTCAAACATAGAGGCCACCTCATCAAAATTAAATGTTAGACCCTCTCTGCGCTCCACGTAAGCAAGCATTTTCACCCCTTAATTGGCTATGACAACCACCCTAAAGCCCATTTTATAAAAAGCTCACCTCCATGGTCATGGAGGGTGTGATAAAAAATTTTATGTGCTAAAATTTTTTTAGAGAGAGCCCACCAAATTACTCCTAGAGCCTCTTTGAGACCTCCATAGTGCAACCCAACCATCACATTACCCTGAATCCCCTTGTCAGAGTTCAATTTTTAAGCTCAAAACCTTACCGGAGATAAGACAGAGCTCTCCATACCTCTACACTCCACCAAAATCAAATTAAACTCACCCACATCTTCAATACAGTGAAATAAGAAGAAGCCCAATCAAATCCACCTCATACATAGCCCCTAGCATAGCTCTAGACCAACACCTGAAATCGAGCTTGATCGAATTCATACCTAGGCCTTTCACCACAGCAAGAGGCTTAATCCCTACCACGCTCCTCCACAAACGTGTCGAGCACCTCTGATCAAAGCTTCCCTTCTCAGAGTAAAGTTATTGAACTCCCCTCTTATTGATCTTGTTTTAATCCTCCATTTGATTAGAGCTAATTTATTAGCTTGATTACCGTATGGATGTGTTCATCACACTTAGATGAGCATTTAGAAACAAACTGCACTTAATTTGGTTAAGAAATGAATGAGATCTTGAGCTTTGAAAATGGATGGTTCTCAGCCTAAGGCATTGGGAACAATCACGGGGAGCCGTCCGATATCGTGTTTATTTCATAAACGGATGAGTCTAGCCGGACAGCGTCTTCTTACACGAATCGGAGCCTGCGGCGTGGAGGTTCAGATCCGCCTAAGATATAGTCAGTGTCGCACGTTTAAATTGACAAATAGCATATTTTCTTATTTTAAAAAATATCCTTAACTTCAAAAATCCATATCTTTGTGTAGAAAAATCACAAAAATAAAAATAAAAATACTTGCTTGCTCAATGAACAGAGGAGAACAATGTGGAAATAGTTTGAAATTTTTTTGATGCATATTTGTT
>NW_018245107.1:16568-18700 GCF_001263595.1 Phalaenopsis equestris | reverse complement strand
AAGTTAAATGACATTTTTAACACTAAAATAATTTTTAATAATTAAAATATAACTCAAAAAATTATAAAAATTGGTTTTTTGAGTTCTCTATAATTAGAGGAATTTTTTAAAAATTAATTTGAAATTAAAATAAAAATTTCATTTTCAAGCCCATTTCCAATATTTAAATAATTAAAAAATGATAAAAATCACAAAAATAATAAAATTCATGAAAATATTCTAAATTCTTTCTTAAGCACTTAGGAACAATTGGAATATTTTTCCTAATTTTTTAAGTGAAGATGTTGAATTTTAAAGCTTAAAATAATTTTTTAAATGCTAAAAATGGATTTTCACTAATAAAATTTTAGAAATTAAAAAAAAAAAATACAAAAAATGTGAAATTTATTTCTTTGAGATGCTTGACTCAAGAAAGATTTAAGAAACTTAATTTTTCGCATTTAAAATATTTTTTAATTAATAAATACTACATAACATAAAATAATTCTTAAAATTCAAATATAATTCAATAAATCATGAAATTTGGGCCCAATGCTTCCCTAGTTTAAGTCTACTGTCAGTAATAATTTCAAGCAATTAGGCTCTACGTTGGTCAAGTTATAGATTTTTCTTTGAAAAATCCTATTTTTGCATTAAAATAAATATGTAAATTAAATTAAATTTTGAAAAATCATATTTTCTCCTCACATTTTCTCCTTTGATGTCTTAATTGACCCATGAATGAGGTAGGATAAAAATTTCAAAGTCATTTGGATTAAATTTGATGAATTACGATATGTTAGCCTAAGGGGCAAAAGTGTAATTTTGGAAATTTAGCATTAATTAACATTTAGGCTTAATCCAAGGAGAGAAAAGGGTAACCTCTGATTTTAACTAACTTATTTGGATGATTGAAACATAAGGGGATTAAATGGTAGAAACCAACCTCACTCTTCATAATCAAGGTATAAATTTGTAATTCCTCAAATTATTAAAATTTGGAAGTCTTCTAAATTAAATGATCTTAGATTTAGGGGTATGACTTTGTAAGTTGATAACTCGTTAATTTAATACCCCTACTTGATGTTCAAATGACATTTAAGTGTTTTGAAAATGAATAATTATTATCACATAAAAAATTCAACTTCTTTCAAAATAACCAAGACATCTACATAAGTCTAAAGGGCTTAGTAGTGACTTAAGCTAAATCAAATCTGATTAAATGAGGATTAGAAAAGTAAGCATAATAAAAAATTGAACACCTTTAAAAACACTACAAGCCCAAATTAAAACGTCGGCTCAGTGACTTGATGACATTAACTTTCCCCTTTAAGGGTCTTCACCGACATAACTTCCAAATTAAATGACAAGTGATAATTACCCTGCTCTTAGGGATTATTGAAACATCAACGTTCACTGAGCATTAAAGGTATTCATAGGATGAATTAATAAGCAGCATAATAAGTTTCAATGAGCTTGAGGCTTTTCAACAGGTAGTGAGAGGGAAGCATGGACCTGCTTCTTCCTCTAGATCTGTTGTATACCTCGGAGATCTACTAAAGTTAATATATGTTTCTTAACAAAAAATCATCCTTAATCAAATTAATAGGGACCCACCAAGATATGACCTAGGTATAGGTAAGTCTCTAAAACCTTACTTTTTCTGCTTTACATAAAATACTCTCACATGCATTTTGAGTTTCAGGTGGTGGAATGAGAAGACTCGCCAGGTACACTTTTATAGTTTACAACATTGTTCTCTCTTAAGCTTTTCACACTGTGCTTACTAACCTGCATGTATGAACAAAACACAAACTTGCATGCTAAACAAAAATGTCACCCTACATGAAAACTTAAACTGTCAGGATAGCCACAAAACCAAAACCCAAAACCAAAAATAAAATCAACCAAGATAAAAATCACCTCCACAACATTCAAAATATAAAACAACTCAAAATTTAATCACAAACATCACAAAAACTACAACTACAACTAAATTAACACGTCTCTATCAGATGATCGGGAATCTCTCGGAGGAGGAAACTTACGGTTGCTAATGAGGTTTCTCAAGCTCTAAATAAAATTATGGAACTCACTATGGAACTCACAGTAAATTCATTTGGACTAAGTGAATCCAATAGAAAATAGTGGTG
>NW_018245107.1:5878-16263 GCF_001263595.1 Phalaenopsis equestris | reverse complement strand
CACGGTAAGGAGCTTGGAGCTAGCATGGTGGGCAGCACGGCCATCTTCAACAGCAAAACCTGTCTTCCCCAGCGAAGTCATTTCCTTCCTTACACATCTTCCAGGCTATTTGTGTGATTGTTTCACACGAATGTAAGCCCTAAAAATTAAAATTGGCAGGATAAAACACCTAAATATTTCTCCTCAAAACTTAAGCCAAACAATAAGATAGATTAGGAAGTCACCGAGGTTCTCCTCCGGATCTATGACATCCCCTATATCTTCCTCCTTTGGACTCTAGAATAAAATGTTCCAAATTTTAGCCAATCCCATTTCACACCTCTTTGTCCGATCTCGTTGAAAATTTTTATCATTTTGAAATCATTGAAGATAATATTTCATGATTTTTATCGAGAGTTTTATTTTATGACTCACCTAAATATTTCTCCTCAAAACTTAAGCCAAACAATAAGATAGACTGGGAAGTCACAAAGGTTCTCCTTCGGATCTGTGACATCCCCTAGTTCTTCCTCTGAATTCTACAATAAATGTTCCAAATTTGAGCTATTCCCATTTCACACCTCTTTGTCAAATTTTGTTGAATCCTTTTGAACTCCTTGAGGGTAATATTCTCTAATTTTTATCGAGAGTTTGCTTAGGTGACTTCAGTTATCTAAGATATAATAAACTTTAGAGGCTTGCCCTTATAGGAAGCTTGTCTGAACCCAACTTAATATAAACCCTATTTAATTCTTCATATTAAATAGGGAAAATTGTAGGCAAATAAACGGCAAATAAAATGGTTTCGTAGACCAAACAGACGTCATATATTTCTCAGTTTATTTGATCGAGCCTCATCCTCAAGTCTTGTGTTTATCCTTTGGGATAGATACAAGTTTTGAGGTACAGCGCTCTTTCATTTAAACTATGAAAAATATGAGGTCAGTTTGATTTCATATTTTTCTAAACATTAAAATGTCCTTCCGAAGCGGGTGACGAGATTTTGATTCTGGTGACCGACAGCTTCTTAAGGGCAACTCCTTCAACAAAAATAATGCCAACATATGCCGAACTACCCAATGGATCAGTCAAGACGTTCGCAGAACTAGAAAAATTATTTGAAAAGGGATTTGCTGGAGCGCAGCATCATGTGTCTATTGGATATCTCGTAGTAGAGAAGCAAAAGCCTAATGAGACTTTAGTGGATTACATTTTGAGGTGGAGAAACCTTAGCATGAAACGTGAACTTCTGCTACAGAAACATCATGCAATTGAGATCTTACTCAAGAGCATTCGTGGGTCAGTAACTTTCATGCTCAAGGGACTCACAATTAAATCCTTCGAGAAGCTACTCAACAAAGCCAACAATCTTCAAGAATAAGTCAAACATATGGATTCTCATGAGAAGCCTGATAAGTCTTAGATGACCAGAGTATTTGAAAAGAAATCTGGAATAGTGGCAATGATTGATAAAGGAAAACAAGCAATGAAGATACATGCAGAAAATTCCCATCATTCATCATCACAGCATGCTCAACAACAGACATAACAGTATGGTCAGTCTAGCCAGCAACCGCCTTAAAGAGGATCATACCAAGCAGAAAACAAGAGAATGTCCTTGGTGAAATGACAGAAAGTGGTGTATTCCATCAAAGACTAAGCAGTATCCACCCAAAATTTTCAGAAGTCTGATGAAGAAGCCTTTGTTTAGATTACCAGATCCAAATAAACCCGAAGAGGTCGACAAGAGGGATCAACCAAATTATTGTCTGTATCACAGATTGCTTGAACACATTATAGAGGAATGTTTCATCTTTAAAGATTGGCTTGAGAAAAATCTTTAGGAAGGGAAAATAACGATCCCGAAAGAATATTTAAAAGAACTTGAAAAAGGTTCCATAAATATGATTTCGGCTGAGTGAATCTCTCTGATTGACCCGTATACTAGAAATGATGGATGGAGTACAGTTTGGACCAAATCGTCCAAGAAAATATTAAACCAAATCCAGTCTGCTTCAATACAAACCTCCGTTCAAAGCCTTCAGCCTGCCAAGCCCAAGATGAAGATTTTATCAGAAGATCTGTCACCGTCAAAGAAGAAGAAGAATAATACCACCATGAAGACTGATAGCACGTGGGGTAGGATAGGGGCTGCCTCTACTAGATTAGTTGTCTCAGATTCAGGGAAGAAAATCCTCAAACCCCTGACCTTGCATGATTATCTTTTTGTCCCTCCGGGGTCTTATGAATATAATGATTATGATTTTGGTTATGTTTTAACTGTTTCTAGTGATAACATGATTGATTATGACCAATCGAGCTTCGATCTTGATTCCCAAAATGATCCTCAAATCATACTTGAGTTCGATGAACTCATTAACAAGACCAAAGAAAACATCGACAACACCGCTTACGATAGCACTTAGAGACCCGATCCTCGAGTGTCATGGTGCCCCGCTCTTCATGAACTTAGATCTTTCCAACAAAGAAAAAGCACCGGAAGATTTGTCAATGAAATCTCAAGAAGAGGAGATTATAGAAGTGAACTTAAGGAGCGGGAGATGCTTACCCCCAAACATAGCTCCAATGATAGCCCCAATGGATAAAGGAAAGCAAATATTAACTCGAGAAGAGCTACCTCCACCTCCACCAGTGTAAGAACCACATAACCAAGTAAATATTGGAGGATCATACAAAGTGGATTACAACGTACTAGCCCATCTTAGGAAGTTGTCGGTCAAATTAAGAATCTACGATGCTTTAATCCTGTCAAAGAAGATGAGAGAGTCTCTGGTTACAGCTTTGCTTGACCCAGAGATTTGCTTAACCCAGTTGGTCAGCACATCCTCAGATGAATTTTGCCAGTTGAAAGAACAATATGGGGTAAACTTCACAGATGAAGACTTGCTACTCGGTACCATCAACCATAACAGTCCACTCTATAGCTCCATTAACTTTGGCAGATTCATGTTGTCTAGAGTTTTGGTAGATCCTAGAGCATCCCTTAACTTGATGAGCCTACGAACATTGGCCTATTTGGACATTGAAGCTCAGAAGCTTACGGCAGATAAAATGATGCTAAGAGGATTCAACCAAAATGGAGAGAAAGCTCTTGGATCAATTACATTGCTTATGAAGGTTGAAGAACTAGTGACAACTGTTAAATTTCATATTATCAACGTCGAGACCTCTTTCATTGCTCTAATTGGTTGACCGTAGATTCACGAACACAACTTGGTTCTATCGTCTCTACACCAATGCTTTAAGTACTACAAGGAAGGACAAGAACTTTGCATTAAGGGAGATTTACAACCATTTTCAGTTCATGAAGTTGGCATTCATGAAGATGTCGCCTAATATGTGCCTTCAAAGAAAACTATCTTCTCTCGTGAAATTATGACAAATAAGGTGAAGATTCAGAAGAATTACAATGGCAAGACCATTCAACTCCACTTCAACAATCTTCCACCACTCTCTTGCAACGAGTTGGTGGAGGTCTTTTAGTTCCCACACCTGAGGTCAAGGTAGGGGACATGGACGAGGAAGAACCAATTTAATTATTGAACAAACTAGGCCAACCATCAGCATTGATGATGAATAAAGTTCTGAATATGAAATAATTATGATAAAACGGAAGAAAACTCAGTATTAGATATCCTTAGGAGACATGAAGAAAAGAGAATATGAGACAATGTATGATTGAATAAACCACTATGTGAACACCATGACCCTTACTCCAATTCTCCCACAAAAGTTTGAGAGTTTAGAGGTCAAGGAAGTCGGTAGCACAGGTTCAAAGCCGATCAAATTTTATCTTGCTTCTACTTCTACTAATCTTAAAAATCATGTAAATTTGTATGAGGATTCTAATGAATTAATGAAATTGCCTTTTGGTTAATTTTTGCCTTTAGGGACATTTGCCAAAATAGATGACAAAAGATAGTTACAACTTTTTGAAAAATTATGGGATGTTAAAAGTCAAACTTCTAACTCGAAAGAGGGTCTTGGATTTGGTACAATCAGACCAGTCAATCATTTGGAATTTTGCATGGTTGTCACTAATAAATTAGAAGAGGATTGCCTCAATATAGAGGATGACTCTACTGATCACTAATAGAAGATACCCCGCCAGAATTGGAGGAAGAAATTATGAAGGAAATTAACCACGAGACGGAAGAGCATCCCCAACCTACATTTATAAGTTCTCTACTCAATGATGAAGAATCTATAGAGTTGATTAAACTATTAAAAGAATTCAAAGATTGTTTCGCATGGTGTTATGATGAAATGTCAGGACTGTCGGCAGAAGTTGCGGTTCATAAACTCGGGGTGGACAAAGATATGACCCCAGTAAAACAAGATCCAAGAAGAATGCGCCTCGAAATAGAGTGGAAAGTCATTATCGAGGTAAAGAAATTAACAGACGCTAACTTTATAAAGGAAGAGCAATACCCCATGTGGTTAGCTATCATTGTACCAGTTAAGAAGAAAAATGGACAAATCCGTGTATGTGTCGACTTCAGAGATTTGAACAAAGCGTGTCCAAATGATTTGAACAAAGCGTGTCCAAATTCCAAATGATGAATTTTCGCTGCCAATACCAGAAATGATGGTGGATATCGTTTCGACACATGAAATTTTCTCCTTCATGGATGGATCGTTGGGGTACAACCAAATCAAGATGGCTCAAGAAAATGCAGCACTTACAGCTTTCAGGACACCTATCAGGATTTTCTGCAACATGGTAATGTCGTTTGGGTTGAAGAACGCAGGAGCAATATATCAACGAGCAATTACAAAGATTTTTTATGATCACATTTACAACCAAGGGGAATGTTACATGGATGACTTGGTAATTAAGAGAAAAAATAAAATAGACCATTTGTACGATTTGAGGATCGTGTTCGAACGGTTACGATGATATGACCTTAAGAATCCCTTAAAGTGCACCTTCCCTTCGGTGTTACCTTCGAGAAATTTCTAGGATTTGTTGTCTATCATCAGGGAATCGAGATCTTCCTGGATAAGATTAAATCTATCTTTGGAATGCCTCCTCCTAAAAACTTAAAACAACTACGTTTCTTCCAAGGAAAGTTGGCATATCCGAGATGCTTTACTAATCTTTCAGGTAGGTGTCAGCCCTTCTCGGCATTAATTAAAAAGGATGCTAATTTTATTTGGGAAGAGAAATGACAGCAGGCTTTTGAGGATGTTAAACAGTATTTAATGACACCTCTTATTTTGACAGCCCCTATCCCAGGAAAAACATTGATACTTTATATCGTGGCCTTAGATGACTCTCTCGTATCCCTCTTAGCCCATGTCAATGATGAGGGTAAGGAAAACACATTCTACTACTTGAGTCGCTGCCTAATACCGACGGAGATAAGGTATCCGCCTATTGAAAAGCATTGTTTTAACTTTAATTTTCACTGCCCAAAAGCTTAGACATGACATATTTTCTCATAAAATTATCCTAATTTCAAAAGTTAATCCTCTGAAATATTTGATGACCAACCAACACTCTCTGGACATCTTGGAAGTATAGCAAGATGGTCAATGATTTTATTATAATTTGATATAACTTTTGTTCCCCTCCATGCTATTAAGGGACATATTTTAGTAGATTTTCTCGCTGCACACCCACTGCCAGCTGGGTCCCCTCTTAATGATGAGTTACCAAATGAGCAAGTATTACAGATGAAATTCTCCAATGGGCAATGTTGGGAGATGTACTTTGATGGAGCTTCGTCAGCCAAAAAAGACAAAAGATCAGTCATAGTTATACCAGGAAAAGTAGGAATTGGTTTGGTTATCATCACACCAAATATGAGTATGTTGAGGTTCTCATACTACCTGAAAGAGTTGTGTACCAACAACGAAGCAAAATATGAAGGCTTAATTACTGGGTTGGAATTAGCAATCTCTATTGATATAATAGATATTCCCATCTATGTCGACTCTCAACTCGTCATTCAATAAGCTACCGGACAATACAAGATTTTGAAACTAAGGTTAGGAGAATACCATCAGTACACGATGAAGCTACTGGAGCAGATTCTCAATGTGACTCAGTAAAACTTACTAAGGAGCTGACATGCCCCCCAGAGGATTCCATTGAAACCACAGTACAAGGAAGACAAGTTCTATCTCAAATTGACCTTGACAATCACAAGCTCAAAAAAGAGGAAGAAACAATGATTGCGGTTGTTGATATCAATGAAGAGTGGCATAAGCCATTAATAAAATATTTGCAAACTGGAAAGCTGCAAGAGGACAAGTCAGTAGCACACCACATCACAAAAAGGGCTATGTCATAAGCCTTAGTGGGTGATTTCCTCTACAGAAGAGCATTCAATCAGATCTGGCTATGATGTTTGAGCAAAGCAGAAGCTCAAAATATTATTAAAGTGGTACATGCCAGATTGTGTGGGGCTCACCAGTCAGAGCGAAAGATGAAAACGAAGATCAAAAGACTGCATGGATACACTCAAAAGATGTCACCAGTGCAAAGTGCATGGGGTGGTCTTCCACCAACCTTCAAATATGCTACACCCAACTGTTGCTTCGCGACCATTCAGGTGTTGGGGTACGGACATAATAGGTCCAATAGAGCCTCCATGTTCCAAAGGACACAGATTTATACTTGTATCTACAGATTACTTTATCAAATGGGCAGAGGCAACGCTGCTATGACAGGTTACATCACAGCTTGTCCTTCAATTCTTCAAAAGCCGAGTTGTCTACTGTTTTAGATTTCCACGCAGAATAATATTCAACAATGGGACAACCTTCAAAAGCATAAAAAATCAACAATTTCATCCATCAATCAACACTAGATAGCTTTGAGATACTCTACAATTTACTATCTCAGGGCAAATGGCCTGGCCAAGGCCTTCAACAAGATGTTGACTAGAGGTACTCTACAATTTACTATCTCAGGGAAAATGGCCTGGCCAAGGCCTTCAACAAGATGTTGATATAGATTTTGAAGAAGACATTGGATGAAAATAAAAGAGATTGGCATAACAGATTGCTAGAAGCTTTGTGGGCCTACCGGACAACGTTTAGGACTCCCACTCAGTGTACACCCTTCACGCTTGTGTACGGGCTAGAGGTTCAGACATCGTCTCTCAAAGCTGTTGTCGCTAATCAGCTTACAACAGAAGAAAGTGCAAAACTCAGATTTGAGGAATTGGAAAGTCTTGAAGGAAAACGACTAGAAGCACATCAACATTTGGAACTTTACAAGGAGAGAATGGTACAAGCTCATGACAAATTGGTCAGCCCAATGACATTCGAAGTTGATGAACTCGTTGTGATCTCGTTCTCGTGCTCAAAAGGCCTATTCTTACATGCCGCAAGATAGGTGGAAAATTCAAGACAACTTGGGAAGGACCATTTGTCGTAGAGAAAGTCTACACAGGAGGAGCCTACCAGCTAGTGAATTTTTTAGGTGAAAGACCCATGTTGCCGATCAACGGATGATACTTGAAGACATACTATGCAACTTGACGCTGCATGAAATTTCCATTTTGAAATTTTTTATTATTCTGGGGTTGTTTATTTGGCTGGGGTTATTTATTTGGCCAAATGTCTGTGACTGGCTCCAAAATATTTTTGTAATAAAATTAACCTCAATAAAATGAAAACTTTTGAAGCTATATACTTTGATTTTCTCTTCTCTACGTTTAAAAGTTTGATATTTTACTAAATTTAAAGAAAGAGATATATACACATAAATAAATAATTTTCTTACCAATATATACTGAAAATTTTCTCTAAAAAACACTTTGTTTTGTTCTTGTTCCTGCTAAATTTCAGCGCACTGATATTTTTTCTGTCGTCTGTAGAGAAAATGTCAGGACAGAAGGTTATTTTTGCTTTTAAAGATGGTTGGAACCTCCCACTTAACGAGGAATGGGCACCGCAGTGTGGCACGAACCTCGTACTTAACGAGGAAAGGGCACCGCAGGGTGGCATCATAAACTTCGACATGGACTTCAGTTAAGTCGACATGCACTATGAGGGTCACCTGATGGATGTGGTTGGCCATCTAGAAAAAGTGGGGCTACCATCGCTGCTAAAGATAAGCGCTAAGTAGGATTCCTCACTGAAGGGCAAAAATGTGCTAGTACAGCAAGATCCAAAGGAGGGGATTAGTTGCCTACCATTCATGATAACTGCACTGACTAAAGGCCTAGTCACTACTGATGAGAAGAGTCTACCAGATGCACTGCAACAAAGAACTTAATACAGAAATGCCAATCACTGAAACCTTAGAGGTTTCCTGTATGAAGAAAGAAGATGCCAACAGGAGGTAAAAATTTTACTTACCCCTATTCCTGAGGGGAAAATCTATGATCCAGACATGAGAGAGACTTCCTCCAGCTTGCCTGTCAAAGACATAAAGGATGAGTCCAAGTTTGCTACAGAGCCGGAGATACTAGGAGTTTCAGATGATCTTTGTGCGGGTTGCCCAACATGCAACGTTGAAATTCAAATATGTACACCAGCTACAGGGAAATTGTGGAGTGTCGGGACTGCAACGTTCTCCACCTATAACGCTACAGTACTATGGAGGAGTATACGTCTGCTGATGACATATTTCAGGTCACCAATCACCCAATGGAGGAATCATATATTTTGTTGAGACAACCCCAGCCTATATTCCTGTTGATATTGAAATGATGGAGCATCCTCAATAGTCGCTGATCGTCACCATTGCAGAATACTACAAAATGAGTAAAGTGAACAAAAGGGAATTTGAATTCTTTGAATAAGTTCAAGGAAAAGTCATCAATATATTAGAAGTTTTGGAGCTATATATCAGAGTCTTCTCCAAAAGTGACAAAAGAAGTATTCTCGACTCATCTTTGATCTGAGAGATAGGGGTTGAGTAGGCCTTTTGATTGAAAGAACCTATTCTGAGCCACAGAAATGGATCCGTGGAAAATGCAGAATCACCATACAATGTGGTTGTTGTTACAACTTCACCCAGAACAGACAAGGAAATCCCCCAGGGATTTTGAGATACGATGAGGTGGATTAGCTACCTCCCATGATAAAATGGATGATCAAGAGAATGGTCTGATAGAGCATACTTCCAACCGACTGTATTCCCAACAGCTGTATCATCAATATATATGATGAAGGCAATTGTATTCTCCCGCATATAGACCATCATGATATTATGAGACCTTTTCACATGGACCTTTTTGCATGGTCTCTTTCATGAGAAAAAGCAACATTTTATTTGGAAAATAAATAGATTTCATTGGCCCCGGTGAATTCAAAGGATCCGTGGAGATTCTGCTACCAGTGGGTTTGGTGCTGGTTCTTAAAGGAAATGGAGCAGACATCGCTAAATATTGCATTCTTGGGGTACGACACTGCAGGAAGTCTGTAACATTCCGAAGAATGGACGACAGCAAAATGTCATATGTATTCCAGCCAGATCTAGAGTTGGAATAGCTACTGCCTTACGAGATATGAGAGAGTTGCACCTCTAAGCACATGCAAAGGGAACACTTGTCCTGGAGCGTGGCTTAGTAGGTCAGCTCGATCGGGAGCTCACCCCAACAAAGATGGACATTCAAGGGATACCTTTTCGTACTGCATTTCTACACACCAGATATGATGATATATTTACCGATTATGCTCAGCTTTTGATATGTTCCCTGCATGAGATATTTTCAGTTGTACTTTGATGCATTTAACATATTGCACCTTTTTAGGCTTTGGCCTGTACTCAGTCCGTAACACTTGTTGTAGCAGATTAATAAAATCTATTTCAAAATTTTATCTCTTTAATTAATTGACCTTTTGTACGTGGATAAAAGCCACAAAACTATACGCTGGTTCCAAACTATAATGAACGAAGAAGAAGTCAATAAAAACTTGATAATAATAAAATTCTAACCAAATACTTTTTAAAAAATTAACCAACAAAAATTAAATTTTGGAAAACACATTTTGAAAATTAATCGTGATAAAAACAACAAGAAAAAAAATAAATCTATTGAGTTGATTTTCTCAATTTTGAGGTCTCTTACTCTTTGCTTGTGTAGCACAACAGTCCTTGTCTTCACTAAATCTCACAAAATTTCACATATCTTCCTCACCAATGTGAATATTATCACGTGACAAATGTCTATGGGTTCAACACCACAAACTCTTTGTAAATTTCAATTCTCATTTGGAATCAATCCCTAACTTCTGATTCACTCTTTACGAGGTCAGACCCTAACTTCCAATTCTTTTCTTAAGATTGATCCTTAAATTGAAATTCTTATTTTGGAATCAATCTCTAACTTCTGATTCCCTCTTTTCGAGGTCGGACCCTAACTTCTATTTCTCCTTATGAGATTAATCCCTAAATTTCAATTCTCATTTTGGAATCAGTC
>NW_018245107.1:1803-5670 GCF_001263595.1 Phalaenopsis equestris | reverse complement strand
TTGATTCCCTCCTTTCGAGGTCGGTCCCTAACTTCGGATTCTTTTTTTAGATTGATCCCTAAATTTCTATTCATTTGATTCCCTCATTTCGAGGTCGGTCCCTAACTTCGGATTCTTTTTTGAGATTGATCCCTAAATTTCTATTCTCATATTGGAATTAGTTCCTAACTTCTGATTCCCTCCTTTCAAGGTTGGTCCCTAACTTTCAATTCTCTTTCTGAGATTGATTCCTAAATTTCAATTCTCATTCTGGAATCAGTCCCTAACTTCTGATTCCCTTCCCTTGAGGTCAGTCCCTAACTTCTGATTACCTTTTTTAGATTGATCCCTAAATTTTAATTCTCATTTTGGAATCAGTCCCTAACTACTAATTACCTCTTTTTGAGGTCGCCTTTAACTTTTGATTCTCTTCTTGAGATTGATCAATAAATTTCAATTCTCATTTTGGAAACAGTCCCTAAGTTCTGATTCCCTCCTTTCGAGGTCGGTCCATAACTTCTGATTCTCTTTTTGAGATTGATCTCGAAATTTCAATTCTCATTTCGGAATCAGTCCCTAACTTCTGATTCCCTCCTTTTAAGGTTGGTCCCTAACATCCTATTCTCTTCTTGAGATTGATCCCTAAATTACAATTCTCATTTTAGAATCAGTCCTTAACTTTTGATTCCCTCCTTTCGAGGTTTGTCCCTAACTTTCAATTCACTTTTTGAGATTGATCAATAAACTTCAATTCTCAATTGGAATCAGTCCCTAACTTTTGATTCTCTCTTTTTGAGGTCAGACCTTAACTTCAGTCCCTAACTTTTGATTCTCTCCTTTCGAGGTCAGACCTTAACTTATTAACTTCTGATTCCCTCTGTTCGAGGTCAGTTCCTAACTTCTGATTCTCTTCTTGAGAATGCTCCCTAAATTTCAATTCTCATTTTTGAATTAGTCACTAACTTCTGATTCCCTCCTTTCGAGGTTGGTCCCAAACTTCTGATTCCCTTCTTGAGATTGATCCCTAAATTTCAATTCTCATTTTGGAATAATTTTGGAATAAGTCCCTAACTTTTGATTCCCTTCCCTAAATTTCAATTCTCATTTTAAAATCAGTCCCTAACTTCTGATTCCCTCCTTTCGAGGTCGGTCCTTAACTTTCAATTCTTTTTCTGAGATTGATCCCTAAATTTCAATTCTCATTTTAGAATCAGTCCCTAACTTCTAATTACCTCCATTCGAGGTCGGACCCTAACTTCCAATTCTCTTTTTAAGATTGATTCCTAAATTTCAATTCTCATTTTGGAATCAGTCCCTAACTTTTCAATACCTCCTTTCGAGGTCGGTCCCTAACTTCTTATTCTCTTCTTGAGATTGATCCCTAAACTTCAATTCTCATTTTGGAAACAGTCCCTAACTTGTGATTCCCTCCTTTCGAGGTCGGTTCCTAACTTCTGATTCACTTTCTGAGATTGTTCCCTAAATTTTAATTCTCATTTTAGAATCAGTCTCTAACTTATGATTCCCTCCTTTCAAGGTTGGTCCCTAACTTTCGATTCTCTTCTTAAGATTGATCCCTAAATTTCAATTCTCATTTTGAAAAAGTCCCTAACTTCTAATTCCCTCCTTTCGAGGTCGTCCCCTCACTTTCAATTCTCTTTTTGAGATTGATCCCTAAATTTCAATTCTCATTTTGAAATCAGTCCCTAACTTCTTATTCACTCCTTTCGTGGTCAGTCCCTAACTTCCAATTCTCTTCTTAGATTGATCCCTAAATTTCAATTCATTTTAGAATCAGTCCCTAACTTCTAATTCCCTCCTTTTGAGGTTGGTCTGTAACTTCTGATCCTCTTTCTTAGATTGATACTTAAATTTCAAATCTCATTTCGGGGTCAGTACCTAAATTTTGATTCCCTCCTTTCAAGTTCAATATCTAAATTCTGATTCTTCATTTGGGATTGACACCCAAATTTCAAATTCCATCTTAGGGTCATCACCAAAATATTGAATCCAATCCTTAAAAAAAAACCTGAAACTTGATAATTTGAAACCCACTTTCTGATCCCCAGCGAGAGTTTCTACTCCTTGATTCCGATCAAATATTCACTTGCTATATTCCCCAGCGGAAACAACTAGCACTAAATTATACACTCCTTTCTAGGTCTGTTGACTTAGGAGTCTGTGTTAGTTTTGTTGATCTCATCGGATAATGCCAATACACGCAGCGTGCTTTGCCCAGCACACCACACCTAGTGCTGTCATGCATCCTCGATCTCCATCTTCTCGGCTCTTTTGGTTGAGGTTTAGTTTTCCCTCTTTAGTTTTTTAAGGTCTATCTAGCCATAGGAATTTTCTATTGACTATTCTTAGAAAACTAGATAAGGAACCCTCACCATTAGAAATTTTAAACTCTTCCTTCCTCCAATTGAAGTGTCACATATTGGTCCTAACCTCTAGCACTTAGTAAGTGGGTCAAGTATGGAGGATCTCAAGGAGAGTCCTCATAGGACTGTTTGACCTTAGCGTTGACCATAGGTGTTGGTCTAGAGCTAGGTCTGGAGCTATTACCCTCACTCCACTCACTATCACCTATATCCACTCACAACCTTAAACACTAATTTGTTGGCTTTTATCCCTTTATCTTTTGGTAGACTCATATAGATGGTCCCTGTTGACCTCATTTTTGGTTGAGGTTTAGTTTTTCCACTTTAGTAGCCTAGGGTCTAGCCATAGAACTTTTCCTGTTGACTATTCCTATAAAACTAGACATGGAACCCTCACCATTAGAAATTCCAAACTTTTCTCTACTCATCTTGAAGTTCCACATGTTGGTCTCAACCTCTAAATTCTTAGTAGGTGGGGTCACTGTAGGGGGAAACTCAAGATAAGTCACGTACCAAAATACCCCTCTTGGGCCCAAAATCCCAAAAATTCCAAAAATTCCCAAAAAATATCAATAAATCTCAAATATTCCCAATTTCATTTCTATCAACTATCACATGACCCAATTTGGTCAATTTGACCATCTTTAACCAAAATCCCCAAATTTGCCTTCAAGGGCCCAAATTTCCCCAAATTCAACCCAAATGTCCATCAATTTAACCTCAATTGACCCCAATTTCAATCATAAACTTAAATTAACTCTTGATATGACCAATCTAGATCAATTTCAAGCTTAATTGGCAAATTATTTGAGCCCAATTTTGATTTAGGTCAAAATCCCAATTTTGACCATATGACCTAATCTTACCAAATTGAACCTATAGCCTAGTCAATTGGCCCCAATTAATGTTGAAAAATCTTCATAACATTCCTACACATCAAAATCAATCATAAATTGGCCTTGGTGAAGCTTCAAATCCATTTGATTTTGGCCTAAATCTAAAATTCCCAAATTTTACCTCAAATTGGCTAAGTCCCTAAATTTCACCCAATTGATATCCTTAACCTCCAAATTGGCATCCAATTCATGTTGAATACTCTTTATGAGGTCCCTATTGACCATTTACAATAATCAATTTGGACTTACCCCAAGGCTAACCCAAGCTAGACTCAAGCTTAGCCCAACATGACCAAATTGATTAAAGTTCAAAATTCCTTCAAATTGACCCCCCAATTCAACTCAAAACCATTTCCATCCTTCACCAAAGTTGTTCCTTGAGATCATCTAAACCAAATACAATAATTATTTGGGCCAATTAACATGGCTAACCTAGCCTTAACCCAAGTTTTGGTCATTTGCACCCACTTGGACCCATACACTAAATGTGACCTAACCACCTTAAAGCCACCAAATTAAGTCCACCACAACCATTAGTTGGACTTAGTGACCAGTCCAAACACCATGAAACCACCTAAACCAAGCCATGGACCAAAGGTCCCCCAAAT
>NW_018245107.1:0-996 GCF_001263595.1 Phalaenopsis equestris | reverse complement strand
TGGATGCCCTGAGCACCTAGCCGCCTCCCCCGGGCCGTCCGGCCGGCCTAGTGGCCAGAAAAGCCCAAAATCAAGAGCCACTCCCATGGCACCTCACCCAAATCAAACTTAGAGGCCAGCTCATCCAAATCAAACTATGGAGCTCCTCTGCCCTCCACCTAAGCACCCAATCCCCCCAAACTTATGCCCTGAGAGCCACCCCATGGCCATTTTTATAAAAACTCACCTCCCACGGCCATGGGAGGTGTGCTGAATATTTCTTAGAGAGGCCTCTCCAAACTTCACACAGAGCTTCCCTAAGATCCCCTCAGTGCATTCCAACCATTTTCCCTCACCCATTCTCATTAGCGGAGCTCAATTTTGAGCTTGAAACCTTGCCGGAAACCAAGACAGAACCCAATACACCTCCACACTCACACAAACCTCAATCGCTTGTGCCCACAACTTCACAAGAGTGAAGGAAGCCAAAGCCACATCAAATCCCCCTTCCACAGAGCCTCTACCATAGCTCTAGACCAACACCTGAAATCGAGCTTGATCGGATTCATACCTAAGCCTTATACCAAGACCAGAGACTCAATCCCTAGCCTCCTTGGACCCCAACGAACGTGCTGAGTACCTCTGATCAAAGCCTCTCTTCTCAGAGCAAAGGTATAAAACTCCTCCTCCCGAGCTTATTTTGATTCCGCATTTACTTAAACTTGATTTCATGGCATCTTAATCATGTGGATGTGTTTGTCTCACTTAGACGAGTCCATAGGATCAAACCTGAAGTGATTTGGTTGATTCTAGGCTGAGATCTTAAGGTTTTAGTGTGGACGGGCACGGGATCATTCTATCGGGGACGATGACGAGGAGCCGTTTGATCAAACGTGTATCAAATGGATGGGGGAGATCGAGCCGGACAGCGCTTCGGGACATAAACGGCGAGCAGAGTCAGCAAGCTACATGGATGGCGACATCCAACTAGAGCGCGCCACGCATACCTTCGGAGCT
>NW_018245106.1:0-2540 GCF_001263595.1 Phalaenopsis equestris | reverse complement strand
TGTGTACCTTATGGAGAAACTGAGCTAATCATTCATGAATAAATATCATGATTCTGAATTTGGAGAACATTTTGGGATTGATAAAACTGTTTATAAAATTTTATAAGCTGGGTTTTATTAGGCTACTATCTTTAGAGATATTTGTAGATACATAAAAACTTGTGATCGATGTCAACGAGTAGGCAATATATCTAGAAGAAATGAAATGCCTCTGAATTTCATGTTAGAAGTTGAGATCTTTGATGTTTGGGGATTAGATTTCATGGGACCATTTATTCCTTCATTTGGGAACTTATACATATTAATTGCAGTAGATTACATTTCTAAGTGGATTGAAGCATAATCTTTACCTCGTTGTGATGCTAAAAGTGTTTCAATATTTTTAATGAAAAATGTTTTCACTAGATATGGAATGCCAAGAATGATTATCACTTATGGAGGATCCCATTTTAGGAATAAATACGTTCACAAAATGACATAAACATTTAATATTATTCATAGAATCTCTACTACCTATCATCCATAAACCAGTGGGTTAGCTGGAGTTTCTAATAGAGAGATTAAACAAATACTTGAGAAGATTGTAAACCCTAGTAGAATAGATTGGTCCACTAGACTAGATACCACATTATGGGCTTACAGGGCTACTTATAAAACTCTTATTGGAATGACTCCTTACAGACTGATTTTTGGAAGGACCTGTAACTTACCAGTAGAATTGGAGCATAAGGCATATTGAGTGATTATGGAATTCAATTATAATTTGAAAGATGCTGATAAGAAGAGATTGTTACAATTAAATGAATTGGAAGAATTAAGAAATGAATCTTATGATAACAACAGAATTTATAAGGAGAGACTAAAGTTATGGCATGGTCGAAAGATTAACCAGAAGAACTTTGAACCAGGACAAGAAGTTTTGCTTTACAATACTAGGCTGAAGTTATTCCCTGGGAAATTGAAGTCTCGTTGGTTAGGACCCTTTACTGTGACGCAAGTTTATACTTACGGAGTTGTTGAAATTAAAGATCAGAAGACTGGAAATAGATTTAAAGTACATGGACGCAGATTAAAACCGTATTTTCAGGGTAAAAGACCAAATTTTAAAGAGGTTTTAAAGATCAGTCAACCTGAATAAATCTGAATAGGTTGGGCTGACCACGTTAAACCAAGCGCTTTATAGGAGGCAACCCATAATTATCTTTATTTTTATTGTGATTATAGTAGTTTTTATTTGAAATTACCGATATTTTGTGATAGTATCGAGCTCTACTACTCTTATTTACCCTTGAATCATCATAAAAATTTGATCCATAGAGAAAAATTAGAACGCATTCGGATGGACCGCATCCGGACTAGAGCGAAACTGTGCAATTTTTGCCTTGGGCGTTGACTGCGCCATTGATGCCGCGGACGGTGGGTTTTTTTTGAGAGCCCAGGAAATTAATTATAGAAGGCTCGCCGACGGCACCCTCGACCTGCCAACGGCGCCCTTGACCCCACCGATGGCGAGACCGGCGAGTTGGCGGTTTCTGGAGTTTGAATGGCGGTTTTTGGCAGTTTTTAGGAGGGAATCACCCTTTTTAAACTCCTAAATTTGATTCCTAAGTTCATATTTCCCCCAGAAATGAAGTGAAACTCTACCAAATTCATTCCTATGGCATCCAATTCCCCTGATAATCCCAGAATGCAAGTGTTCAATCAGAGAAATTTTGTTAGTACGGAAGCGCAACAAATCTTCAACAAGGTACTGACGAAGAAAAGATTGATCAAGGAACGAGGATTCGTAAATCACAGATTGAACAATCCCTCTACAACAATTGAAGAGATGATAGTGCAACGAAGATGGGAAGTGCTGTGCTATACTACCACCGCCGTAGTTGTTCCTGTGGTAAAGGAATTTTATGCAAATTTGTATGGAATCAACCAGGGAGTCGTTTATGTGCAAGGTAGATGGATAACTTTCACTCCTACACGGATCAATAAATTATACATGATTGAGAACGTTCCTGTCTGCCACCATTCCAACTTCGTCCCGACAAGAAACCAGATGAATGAGATTTACCAATATTTAACGGACGAAACTGAAGCCTAGGAAATGAGAGAAAAAGAGCATGTTAGTTCTTTTGCAACACTCTTAAATCCCATTTCAAAACACTGGCACTTCTTCATTTCTATGAAACTGTTACCGACAATGAAGATCGGTAAACTTTCTAAAGAAATTGCTATTCTGAATTGCTGCATCCGGGACTGCCGATCGATATTGGATCAATAATTGTGAAGTCAGTTTTGGGCCTGATCATTCATGGATCAACTTATGAGCTTGGACACCCTTCCACAATTTTCTCACTTTACAGTCAGTTCCAAGTATCCTACGAAATTTGGGAAAAGGTATTTCTACCTTGGAAGCCTTCCTTTGACTCCTTTTGACCCAACTAAGTTATTCCCAACTTTTGAAGATGAAAATGACATGACTATTTTGGTAGATCTAGCGTCTCAGAATTTACTGCTGATTCAACCCTTAGTTCCTGACAAGACTC
>NW_018245105.1:0-440 GCF_001263595.1 Phalaenopsis equestris | reverse complement strand
TCTCCATCAAATTCACAATATGTCAGTACACAAACCGGAGGCGATTCTCTTCAACACCCAAAACGAAACTATTTGCGATCCATGCAAGCATTTCAAATGCTAAATGATTTTTAACATATTGCATTTATGCTTCAAGGATTATCTAACTCTCATATTATGTCTTAAAAGAAATTTGAATATTTTAAAATATGCATTTGAATCTTATGAATGCTTCAAATACCATATTGCCTTGCAAAAAAACATAAAATTTTTTTATGTATGTGTGTCAATATTTTTATAAAACACATAATATGCGGACTCAAAATTATGAATATGCACAGTCCACCCTGATTATAAGGTAGGGTAGTAAGTCGCACTCAATTAGCCTGATCCTCCTTTTCAAGGCTTGAGTTAACGAGTCTAATATATTTTAATAATATCCAAATTATATATATATATAT
>NW_018245104.1:943-1820 GCF_001263595.1 Phalaenopsis equestris | reverse complement strand
CCGACAGCTTCTTACGGGCAAACCCCATACCATAAATAGTGCCGACACTCTTACAATCTCTCGAAGAATTCCTCAAAATTTTTACACTCTAGCAAACACTAATAGAACCTTTCTAACCTCCAGGCAATCTATTCTCCTCTCTATTTTCGGCTAAAGTCTTCTTTTAAAGTTGTGGATGAGCTTCCCAAGGCTTACCTAAGCATCCCTTCAAAATTTGACCTTATCCAAAGTTTGATTGGGCATAACCACTGAGCTCGCCGTCGGCGGCCTCGATGGCGCCGTCGGTGTACCTTCTTAATGAATTAATTCTAGAGTCCCGGGAAAATCTCACCGTTGGCGGGATCGATGGTGTCATCGGCGCCCTAGTTCAATTCTTCACATTTTGGTCATTTTCGCTTCGCTCCTTTTTGCATATTTTTGCTCCAATGACCCTAATTCATCATTTGTGCAACAAAACATCAAAAATACCTTTTTTTTAAGTGCAATATCATAAAAAATAGCGTAAAATAGGTATGAAAATCTCAACATATTTTCCTATCTCAAATCTCAACATATTTTCCTTTGGTCAAAATTCTCCAAACTTAACTATTACTTGTCCTCAAGTAATTTTAGTACTATGTAAAAGTTATGATCTATTGTAGTAAAGTTTTAATTGAGAAATACTATAATTTTGATTTAAATAAATATAATAGTGAGATTTTTAGAAAAAAATTGAGTAATTGAATTAACTCTGTAGTCATAAGATTAACTAGTCATCAAGTTTTAAGAGTTCTAGTTTTCTATTTATTTCAAGAATGACTATATGTTATGATATTAAGTCACTTAGAATATTCAAGAGATAGGAACTTCATGAGAACTCTACTAGTAAAAGACTTAT
>NW_018245104.1:0-896 GCF_001263595.1 Phalaenopsis equestris | reverse complement strand
TAGGTCCAGTGAAGCCAATTGTGAAGCCAATTTTTTATTAGGCATATCCTCAAGCTTCTCCTCACTTTCATAATTTTTTCTTTCTTTTCTCTTTTTCATTTCGATATTGCTTTCAATCCTATATATTTTCTTTCTTTTCAAGGATTGTTTTCAATCTTTTTTCTTTTTTTTTTCTTTTTCAAGTGAGGATTACTATGTCTTGATAGTCTTTAATGATTTTGAACTTCACTTTTTTTCCCTAAATTTGAAACTCAAAGCATTTCTTTACCTTATAAATATTTCATAATTTTTACATCATTGAGCCCCAATCTTTTCTTCTCAAATGAATTTCCAGATTCTTAATACTTCAAAATATAGTTTCCTTTACTTTAAATAGTTAACTATAGTCTTATTCTCTTATACTAAATATCTTAAGTTACAAAATTAATTTTCATTACAAAAATATTTCTTTAAATCTACCATAATATTTAAACAGTTACAAAAGTACAGTTACCTGAATTAAATTCACTACATAAAATCATATAAATAATTTTTGAAAATAATTAAATAGAGGACATCTAATAGTTAATCCTTTTCTTCCCTCCCCCAAACTTACATTTTTAAATATGAAATAATACAGGTGGAAAGAAAAAATATAAATATAAATCATACCTCAGTATTTTAGGCATTTTCATCATTCTGAAATTTTTACAGGCCTTCTCAAAATTTCTACTTCACTTGATCTGTAATATTAGGAGCTTTCTACACATATAAATCATTAGAGAAATTTCTAGTTAATGAAATTTTGAAATAAGTATAAAACTAAAACATTAAACAAGCATAACATTTCCTAACACAACCACAATACTAAAATCACATTATATTCCAAAATATTACTCAACATCTATTATACTACA
>NW_018245103.1:1872-2182 GCF_001263595.1 Phalaenopsis equestris | reverse complement strand
GTTCATTCCTGTATTGCACATTTTACGTCTTATAATTTTAAACATGTTTACTTTTTTTATGTAGGATGTTTAGAGGACTACAACCATAGGGTCGTTTGATTTGATACTATAACTAGACACCCTAGAAAACTTAAACTCGTCACGTCGAGGAGCTTGGAGCTAGCGCAGTGGGCAGCACGACCATCTTCAACAACAGAACATGTCTTCCCCAGCAAAATCATTCCTTTTCCTAGAAATTAAACAACAATCCATAGGTTTTCGAGGTTGTTTGCCTAGCGCAACATAAATCCTCCCCATTTTCTTTAGACAT
>NW_018245103.1:0-253 GCF_001263595.1 Phalaenopsis equestris | reverse complement strand
GATTTGATGAGTTGGAGGTTGTGCTTGGAAAGGCTCCATTCGTCGTCATGAAAGTCACTCCTCCTGAAGTTCAAGAGCCTTCTGCTGGGTTTGACTTGAACTGCCCCCAGGACTTTCCTGCTTATAAGAAAACGAAGACTGTCACCGCCCCAACGTCTGTTAAGTCAGTCGTCTCTTTGTCCGTCCGTTCGAGAGTAGTTACACGTACTGCCGCTGGCTTCACTGTTACTTTGCCCGTCGTACCTTCTGCTAA
>NW_018245102.1:0-1552 GCF_001263595.1 Phalaenopsis equestris | reverse complement strand
TAAAGAAGAGCGTAGAATTTCTAATGGTGAGGGTTTCATGCCTATTTTTCTAAGAATAGTTAATAGGAAAAATCCTATAGCAACACCTTAGGTCACCATCAATTCTAGAATTGGAGGAGGAAACTCATCTTTTGGGCACGCTTTATTCAAATCTCTAAAGTCTACCCAAATTTGGATTTGTCCATTTTTCTTCTTACCCTATACTATACTAGCCAGCCATGTGGGCTATTGTTCTTTCCTGTATGAATTTAGCGTCTATCAATTTCTTAACTTCATTTATAACTTGTTGTTCAATATTAAGACGCATTCTTCTTGAAGCTTGCTTAACCGGAATAGCGGCAGGATCTAAGCCCAGCTTGTGTACTACAACTTCTGGCGTCAATCTGTGCATTTCCTCATAACTCCAAGCAAAATAATCTTTGAACTATGTCAACAGCTTAAGCATATTTATAGATTCTTCTTCACCAAGTAGAGAGCTAATAAAAATTGGCCTCAGTTCGTTTTCAGTACCCAACTTAATTTCTTGTAACTCATCTACTGTTGATTTAATCTCTTCTTCAAATTTTGGTGGGGCATCCTCAATTGTAGATCCTTTATAGTTGTTCAAAATTTCAAAACAATCTTCTTCATGTCCATTAGTAACAACTAGGCAAAATTCTTTATCATCAACAGACCCCACTGTGCCGAACCCAAAACCTTGTTTGGAATTAAATGCTTGATTATCATTATTCCAAAGTTTCTCAAAATATCGTGATTGATTTTTCGACCATTGTGCTTAGGTACTAGACCGCGCTGAGCAAGATTTTGAACACAAGGCGAGTACCAATCAATAGGTAATTCCATTAACTCGGAAGAAAGCTCATCTTCTAGCTCTACATTAACTTCAGAACTAGAGGATGAAGAACCGCGATGAAACTTAATTGCTTCCATACCTGCACTATGTACTTCTTTGACCATCTGACCCTCAATTTTATGAGTAGAAATTGGGGTGAGGGCCATAGTTGGTACATAGCAATTAATCCAATCGTACATTGAAACATAATCACGTTTCTCTTAGTCTTTTAAATCAATTTCAAAAAAAGGTTTCTTTTGGTTAATCGTCGTTGCACTGTTCCTTATCTTTTCATCTTCGGACTGTCTTCCAAACCAATGTTTATGATTGGACTCTTTTGTTCAACAATTTTATCGTTCCTTCCGCGACCTCATCCCCGGCCTCGACCTCGAATACGAGTTTTAGAGGAACTCTCACCTTCTTGTTGTAAAGGGGTAATAAAAGATTGTTGAATCAGTATCAGATGACCTTGTCTTTGTAGATCTTCTGGACTCTTTATGTTTCTTATAATATCGTCTAGAGGTGTAACATTCATTTTCATAGGAGTATAGTAATTGGAATCTTCATGAATGCCTATTTCATGAATCAAAAACGGTTGTAGATCTCCCTTTATACAATATTCTTATCCTTCCAAATAACACTTTATGCATTGGTGTAGTGACAAATGAATTAAACTATTCTCATAAATCCAGGGTCGGCCCAAGAGAGCATTGAACAAAG
>NW_018245101.1:0-739 GCF_001263595.1 Phalaenopsis equestris | reverse complement strand
CAGAGCATACTGATAGGTATAATAGGAGAAAAAATTATGAAGAGAAATTTCACTTAACTTTTTTGGAAAACCTCATCAGGGGTAACCCAGGAGTAAAATTTCCTCCATATCCACAATACCCTGATCATGAGCCTGCAGATAATTGGGATAGCGGTGATTCTGAGAATGAGGAGTAGGATTATGAGATTTATTTTTATGTTATTATTATGTTATGGACTATGTAGTCTGGGCTTGCTACAATTACTTTGAACTATGTGATGTGGTTTGTACTTTTATGTTTAAGTGAAAATTATGATGTGATTTGTTTTCATGTTTTGGACTTGAGACATGTATGTTTGTTTGCTTGTTTAGATATTGCGATATGTGAGACTTTTATTTTTCATTGTATTGTAATGTTTGTGTTAGTTAGTAGTTTATTTTAAAATTCTAAGGTAGTAACTGTCGTGAGTTTAGTGATTTAGTTAGTTTAGAACTTAACTTAACTCTAGGTCTTTTGTAAAGTTGAAAATCTTGCTAGCGTAGGTCTTAAATATTAAATTTCAGAAATGGCTACCCTATACTTTTTATCACGTTTGAGTTTGTTTTTATGTTGTGACTGTGAAGTCAAGTTAGTGTGATAGTTTGCTTTTTTGTTTATACTCACTGTTTAGAAGTCTATTGAATCTCTACATGTTAAATTGAAATTAAAATATTAGAAAATTTGGTTAAAATTAATTTTACTCCTATTTTTAGTTTTATA
>NW_018245100.1:0-434 GCF_001263595.1 Phalaenopsis equestris | reverse complement strand
AATTCATTAATTTCTTTCATACAAAATATGAGTATACATAATGGGAATGAAAAGTGCATTAATCTTGCAATTGAGAGTACCAGCATGAACTAATGCACGTTAAAGAATACAACTAAGGTGAAAGAAAGATTCACGAGGAATGATATATTTAAAAATTGAGTGTGAAAAGGAGTGATCTCACAATGTGGATAGATTTGTAAATCATGCAGTAAAAGAGCATCCTTAGTTTTTAAAACTTCAATAAGGATTTTCCACTCAATAAGAGCATACTTGAAAGAGTAACTTTTATGCTAAATAAGTTTGCTCCAATCTATTTTAGAGTGATCATAATAAGCAAAAGTGTGTGAGAATAAGAGTATTTATTCTTACTCGTCCAAAGATAATTAATAGGAGAATCTCTAATTAAAATTTTATTCATAAGTTGAATACAAGAA
>NW_018245099.1:2961-3773 GCF_001263595.1 Phalaenopsis equestris | reverse complement strand
TTTTCTCCCCAAAATGAAGTGAATCTCCACCAATTTCATTCCTATGGCTTCCAATTCCCGTGATAATCCCAGAATGCGAGTTTTCAATCAGCGAAAGTTTATTAATGCGGAAGCGCGGCAAATCTTCAACAAGTTACTGACGAAGAAAAAATTAATCAAGGAACGAGGATTCATAAATCACAGATTGAATAATCCCACGACAGTAAATGAAGAAATGATAGTGTGGCAAAGATGGGAAGTACTGTGCTACACTACCGCCGGCGTGGTGGTTTCTGTGGTAAAAGAATTTTATGCAAATTTACATGAAATTAACCAGGAAGTTGTTTAGGTGCGAGGAAGATGGATCACTTTCACTCCTGCACGGATCAACGAATTATACATGATAAAAAATGTTCCTGTCTGCCACTATTCTAATTTTGTCCCAACGAAAAATGAGATGAATGAAATTTACCAATATTTAACGGACGAAACGGACGACTGAAAAATAACTGAAAACGGGTATGTTAGTATTTCTGCGACACTCCTAAATCCCGTTTCGAAACATTGGTACTTTTTCATTTCTACAAAATTGTTACAGACAATGAAGATCGGTAAAGTTTCTAAAGAATGTGACATTTTGAATTACTGCATCCAAAGGGGACTGCAGATCGACATTGGATCTATAATTGTGAAGTCAGTTTTGGGCCTGATCGTTCACGGATCAACTTATGGGCTTGGACACCTCTCCACAATTTTTTCACTTTGCAGTCAGTTCCAAGTGTCCTATGAAAATTGGGAAAAGGTACTGCTACCTTGGAAGCCTTTGGATCAAC
>NW_018245099.1:0-2572 GCF_001263595.1 Phalaenopsis equestris | reverse complement strand
TTTATGTGTGTAATTTGGTTTAAACTTTGCATTTGCTTTACTTTATAATTATGCTTTTAGATCTCTGTATAGTTGAGACTAAGCATAGGATGTTTTGTTTTCAGCGTTTTGAGTGTTGTGGCTTAGATTGTGACACTGAATTAATGTATTGAGGTTGAGAAAATACCATACTTAGGTGAGTTATGTAACATATATTGTACCCCTTGGAATTTTAATATAAATGTGATGTTTTGTGTTGTGAATGTTTATTTGTGATAAGTACATCATTTAATCACTTAAAATTATGTGTATAATGATTGAATGGATGTTGTTGAGGCTTGAAATTGATCGAAATTGCAAAAAACTGAAAATTGAACCAAATCAATAGTGCCCGCCGACGACGAAATTTTTCCGAGAGTTATGTTTAATTTTTAATAGAGCGTGCTGACGGCATCGAACAACCCGCCGACGGTGAGCTCACAAAAAAACACCTTTAACCGTAATTTTGACCAGTCAACCACCACTATTCATCATCCCCTTCTTCCTAAAAATGTCATTTTCGACCTAGGATTTGAAAGATCTTGGATTGGGAGGCGATTGCAAGGTTTTTTGACACCGAATTTGATCATTTCTAGGTAAGAGCTTCACTCCTAACTAAAAATATTTGATTTTCATCATGGATTTCTTCCACATTGAGGAGATCTGAAAAATTTTAGAACGTGAAGAAAATTTGGGAAGAAATGCATGGATCTTAGTGTTGAACTCTTAGAATTACTATTGGAAGCCATGATTTGCATATTTGAAGTAATTTTTGGAATTTTTCTATAATTTGATTAGATTGAAATGGCTCCATGTCAAAAGAGGCGTGTTGAGTTTGACAAGTCTCGCTTCGTCAATGTGATGGCTCAAACAAGATTTACTTCAATATTTAAAAGGAGGAAGTGTATACAATATCGAGTTTTTGAAAGTCCGGGAGGAGAAATTGAACGACTTATTGCCGAGCGGAGGTAGGAAAACTTTTGTTACACCACCAATAAAGTTCATGCAAACGTTGTAAAGGAGTTCTACACCAATGTAATCTATTCTAAGGATGGAATCGTTCAAGTACGTGAATTTCCTATTGAGTTTATTGCCACCCGCATCAACACTTTTTACGAAGTTCCAGACTCTAATAGCTGTCACTATGAATCCTTTAGTGTAATGGAAGGCCCCCTTAATGATGTGATCAACTGTCTCACTGATGGGAAAGGAACGTGGAAGATTAAACAATGAGAACGGGTAAATTTTTCTGCTTCCATGTTGAAAGCCACCACTAAGGCGTGACACTATTTTATTTCCTCTACTATGTTACAGACTTATCATCATAGTAAGGTAACTAGAGATAGAGCTATTATGAATTTCTGTATTCAAAACAATAGAACTCTAAATGTGGGGAGAATTATTCTTAAGAATATATTGATTACGGTGAGGAGTGAGACTAGTGGAGGTCTAGGATATCCTGGACTTATTTATGCACTTTGCCAACTTTCTGGAGTGGAAGCCGGAGATGAAGAATGGGTCTACCTTATGAAGCCCTATGAAACCCATTAGTAAAGCCAATTTAAAAACTTATGAATCCCATGAGAAATGGAGAACTGGAAGTAGGAGTCAAGAACCTTATACTAGTAGAGATGTCCCCTCTACAAGTTATGAACTTCCGCCTTCTAGTTCCCCTACCTAACTGACTTGATGAATGAGTTGACCTTGCAGCGGAAGAGCATAGAATTGATAAATGAAAGGATTGGAGGTTTAGAATTTCGACACGATTATGATATTGAGTACCTTCAAAGGCATTCAGATTTTGAGATAGCCTATTATGAAGTTTAGGCCCGACACTACAGAAATGAGCCTGATGTTACTTTTCCTGAGTGCCCCTAGTATACTCAGTATCAACCCGATCCACCTATTGATCAAGGTGATGAAGATGATGTAATTGAAGTACTTTTATTTGAATGTAATTGATGTACTTATATTTGTATTTATATTTCTGTAATATTTTTATAATAGAAATGCATGTTTGTGTATTTTGACTTTTATTTTTATTATTACGTTACACTTGTATAATTTTTAATTTTTATTATAAAGTTAGTGTTATAGTTAAATTTGCATGTGTAGTTTAATAGACGTTGAGTAGTATTGTGAATTGTAAAGTAATGTGATTTTTATTTCGCATTTTAAATTATTTTGTTTAGCATTGTGGTTGTGTTAGGAAATGTTGTGCTTGCTTAATGTTTTCGTTTTATACTTATTTCAAAATTTCGTTACCCAAAAATTTCTCTAATGATTTATATGTGTAGAAGAAGTAAAAATGTTGAGAAGGCCTGCAAAAACTTCAGAATGATGAAAATGCCTAAATTACTAAGGTATGATTTTTATTTAAAGTTTTTCTTTCCACATTTTCTTTCCACCTGTATTATTTTATATTGGAAAATTTAAGTTTGGGGGAGGGAAGAAAAAGATTAACTATTAGATGTCCTCTATTTCAATATTTTCAAAAATTATTTACATTATTTTATGTGGTGAATTTAATTCAGGTAAGTATATTTTTGTAACT
>NW_018245098.1:0-2482 GCF_001263595.1 Phalaenopsis equestris | reverse complement strand
CGCGAAACTTATTTTAGGTTACAGGTAGGTTACAAGGAGGTTATAAGGGGTTATACCGAGTTTAAGCGGAGGATGTACCCCCCTTGTACCCTCGGTATAACCCCAATATCGTACGCAACATTGCGTACGTCTATCACACGCACAAAGGCCTAATAAATAAAATTTGTTCGGGAAAGGTTCGTGAAAATAATTTTTTTTTCGGGAAAGTTTTGTGATCGGCTCGCTAAGCAAAAGAGCCGAACACAAACACACTTTTTGAGCCAAACACGAGCTGAGTCTGGGCTCTCTCGTGTTCAGCTCGTTTACACCCAATCTAAATCTTCCCAAATAAAATAAAAATGAATAAATAAAACCAATCCGCTAAATAATTCTAGTACGTTCGTTCATTCGTCGTGTCCGGAGGCCACCTGCGTGCAAATACAGGATTGGGTGATGAAACTTTAAGAAATTAAATGTGACACGTGTCAAAAAATTTCTGCGGCCTACACGTGCCACTCAGAACCGAGCCACGACCATCACACGTATACCACACGTGTTAAAAATTGATAAACTTTGGATGATATATATATTAATAAATCAATATTCCAAAAAAGCAATTTAGAAATATCTCGAAGCTCCTGTCAATGCGGCCGAAGAATAGGTGTATGAAGCGCAGCTTATATATATTCCCCTCGTTCCATCTCTTCACCCCTTAATCTACCGACTCACTGAGCGAAACCCTAGAGGACAAAGCAGATAAGAGGAGCAGCAGAGGTTTTCTTCTATATTTCGCGGCGATGGCGGAGCCCGAGAGGTATTCTAAGAGGTTTCTCGTTCGTTTTCTTGTGGTTATGCGGTTCTTGATCTGTTGCTGGTTTTGAATTTATGGTCAATTTGGTAAGGATGTGCAGTGGGTAGGATTTCATGAAAGGAATACCGTGATCTGGTTTTGAATTTTTTAGCGTAAATTAAATGAGCGTGGTTTTGGGGATATCAATGCAGTTTTTGGTTGCTGTGCGCGCTATTTTATTGATCACAGTTTTGTGGCCTGCTTTCTGCTACGGAAGGAGTTTCAGCCGGTCTGCTAGGGTAGAAGGGGTTTGTTCAAGAATTTAGATTAACTGCAAGAAATATAAACATGATCGTAGAGATAATTATCCTAATGCTTCTATTTCTGATAATGGTTGCTAATTTATTCATCAGAATGTAAATGAAACTTAATTAGTTCAATAACTGATAATATAAGGGATAAATCATTTAGTAAATTAAATAGTGATAGCCTTGAGCACTCTTATGTGAATCATGAATATGGGAACTCTTCTTTCAATGATGCATAATTGATTATTTACAAATTATTAAAAAAATTAATAGATGTGAGTTTGCTAAAAATAAATTGGGTGGGTGAAACTTACTTCTTAAGTTATAAATAGTTAGATCAAGCATTTAAATATGATCAACAAAAAGACAACTCGAGTAATGGTAAGTGTTATATTGTAAAAATTGTAAACATTAATCATATCAAAATGATCCAATTTATGATTAAATTATTAGGTGTTGGAACAATTCAATGATGCTTAAGATGTAGTAGAACTCATAAAAAGTTCTATGCAAGTTACAATCATTGTATTGTCAAATTATCTTCTACCATGTGTATACCATATTTATACTGTTGAATCCTATCTTGTTCGTGGATTCATGTTTGTTGATCCTAAATGATCATTTGTGAAAACACGGCTTGAGAGTTATAGCTGAGAGGAGGAGGATGAGAGGGCAATCGAGAAAGTCCCTCTCGAGAATCGGAGAGAGGTACTTTTAGTTGCCTCTTTGCCCTCTATTTATAGGGGCATATTTGTGTAGTTATAGAAAGAAGAAAACAGTTAAGGAAATCATCTTTAATACAATTTAAGTATGATGATTTACTATTAGATATATATTACAATTTGAATTCAAATATGACAACGTGCTTTAGTTCGATCTAAAGGACAAGTCGACCGGCTAAGTGGCGATTAGGCTTGCCAAAGTAAAAAGCCACTCAATCAGCGGGTTGCGGTCGGGCCCCCCTCGTGAGAAATCTAAGACAGTCTGGGATTATAAACGTGATTTGTCGACTGAGTAACTTGTCATAGTGTGTCGGTCGACTCCGACTGAGCTATCATTCGTTGGATGATCAGCTGGGATTATGTTATCGTAGCCTGATACTTTGATTGTCGGACAATAATCCTGAGCTGCTTGATTGCTTTGAACTTTGTGCAGATGGTTTTGGGGTATACAATGTCTCAAGAGAAAAACTAGGAATGGGGAAAGTGGGGGTTGAAGTGAATGAATTATAGAGAGAATGTTATGTTATCTCTCTTAGATTATAAATGATTGTCCCGAGTAACAGCTCATGATCCTTTGATCGTGTATGACCTCTTAATGAACTTACATTAATTTTTTCTCTTTTATAGATGGGGTTTTTTTTATAGATCTGATTTTATTTTGTTCTTTAGGGATCTTTGACTAT
>NW_018245097.1:0-368 GCF_001263595.1 Phalaenopsis equestris | reverse complement strand
ATATATCTTTCGAGCACTTCTGTTATGTTTTTATCTATGTATTTCATGCTTATTTTTAAAATTAATTTCATTATCATGTTTTTTGTTATATCATAAATTATTTTTTCATGTACTTTCAATTAAAATGCAGTAAAGTCAATTTTTTTTGAGAGCACATTTATGAACAAGATTAATCAAATTGTTGATACACTACAGTTAAGCTATGTTATGACGGAGTTGATACCATATATTATGGAGCAAAATAGCTTCTCAGACGATAATGAGTATATTTAAAGGCTCATGTTTGACTTATTTTATACTGATTGTCAGTATGTTATAGATGTGCTAATCGGTCATCCGACGAAATCATAAAGTTATTTCAGACTTTC
>NW_018245096.1:23121-26518 GCF_001263595.1 Phalaenopsis equestris | reverse complement strand
GCAAGTGAAATTTGGAGATTTCTTGGTGAAATCAACTCAGATTTGCTAGATTCAAGTTCCTTGAGGTAAGAGCTTTACCTCTATGCAAAAATTTTAGATTTTCACCATATATTTTAAGCACATTTGGAAGATTCCAAAAATTTACTATTCATGATGAAAAGTGAAGAAAAATCTATGGAGATTGCTTGAGAAGTTTAGTTAGTGCTTTTGGAAGTTTAGTTTAGTGATTTAAACTTGATTTTTAAAGTTATTTTTGGCATTTATCAAATTTTTAGAATGGCGCCAAGAATGAAAAGGAGCAAAGGAAAGAGCTCATTTGATTCGAGAAAATTTTTCAGTTCAAACGCTCAGGATCGATATAGTGACGCTTTACAGTCATGAAAATTGATTCAGAAGCAATGTTTTAAGAGTCCAGGTGGAGTAAGTGGAAGACCTAATAGTCCGCGGATAGTGGAAACAATTCTGTTGTTTCTCTGTTATCGCTGTAATTTATGTTGTAAGGGAGTTTTATGCAAATCTCCCAGAAGCTGAGGACGATCGAGTTTTGGTTCGAGGGAAGTTGATACCTTTTACTCTAGAGGTAATCAACTTGTTTTACCATTTGCCACCAGAGACTTTGTGTTTTTATGTTAATTATATTCCTACAGAAGTGGAATTGGATGAGATCATATCGTATTTGACTATTTGAAGAGGACTTTGGAAGATTACAAATGAGAGGAGAGTAAATTTTCTAACGTCAAAGTTATGTGCACCATCAAAGGCTTGGCACAATTTTATATTTGCTCGTCTGCTTCCTACAAATCATCTCAGTGAAGTGACCAAAGGGAGGGCAACATTGAATTATTGTATTCAAGAGGGAAAGCCCATCAACATAGGGGCTTTGATCTATCACACTATCATCAGTTTAGTTGCTGCTACTACTACTGCAGGTTGCTTCCTTGATATTTTCTTTATGCGAGCAGGCTGGAGTAAAGTATGATAGTTGGGAGGAAGTTCCATTGCCTCTAAAGCCCATTAAGAAAGTGAATGTGAAGAATTATTCGAAGCATTCAATTTTTGGCTGGAGAGAAGGATTTTCCAGGAGCTATGGAATAGAGACGTCTGCTGCATCTACCTCTGTTGCATCTTCATCAAGACCATCTGCTTCACGTGCTTCTACATCTTGAGGTGAGTCAACTGAAAATCAAGAGCAGTTATTACAGAACATGATGAATCATATCCACTTTACTGCTGATAAAGTTCAAAATCTAGAACATTTTGCTGAGCATACAAATAGGTGTAATAGGAGAAAGAGTAACTTTGTGGAGAAATTATACCGAGCTCTGAAGGGCCTGATTAGAGGTAAACCAGGAGTAGTAATTCCTTAATATCCTCATTATCCTGACTATGACCCTAAAGGGAAATGGTATAGTGGCGATACTGAGAGTGGAGAGGAGTAGAGATGAGAGATGATATGTTGGACTTGATTTCGTTTGATGTTTTGTTATGTTTGTTTTTTGCTATGGACTTTGTAACTTGTTTAGAATTGTGATGTGTGAGACTTTTATTTTTAATTGTATTGTAATGTTTGTGTTAGTTAGTAGTTTGTTTTAAAATTCTATTGTAGTAATTATTGGGAGTATTGGGATTTAGTTAGTTTAGAACTTAATTTAATTCTATATCTGTTGTAAAGTTAAAAATCTAGCTAACTTAGATCTTAAATTTAAATTCCTGAAATTGCTACCCTGTATTTTTCTTTTATCATGTTAGTGTGTTTGTTTTTATGTTGAGATCGTGAAATCAAGTTAGTGTGTTAGTTTACTTTTATGTTTATTCCCACTACTTAGAAGTCTATTGAATCTCTACATATTAAATTGAAATGAAAATGTAGAAAATTTGATCAAAAATTAATTTTACTCCAATTTTTAGTTTTATACTTGTATGTTTAAAAATTTCTGTTAGTATATTATTTTAAATTTTCATTCTTACTTATAATATCTGATGCTAAACTGTTTAATCTGTTAAAAATTTAAGTTTGGGGGGGATGAAAAATATTTTCAAAACGGAAGTTTTACTTGTTCTCAAATGTGCTACAAGTGAATTTGATTTGAAAAGAAAAAAAATTGATTATGTATATAAAGTTATATTAGCGAAGTAAAATTTGATTTTAGAAATGACTAAGAAAATTTAGTTAAAATTTTAAGCAATAAAGAGAAACTTTAAGTTAAAAATTTTTAGTATTGAAAACGATTAATATAAGTGACTATCTTTAGTAAGAAAAATTGTATTTTTGAAAAATTTAGATAATTTAGGCTTTTTTTAATGCTTAAATTTCTTTAATTTAAATGATTTTCAATACTATTATTAGATTTATAAGTAAAAGTTTTATATCAAGACTTTACTTTAGGAAAGGTGAAGTGGAATTCAAAATCATTAAAAACCTATCTAGATATAGTAATATTTGCCTGAAAATGAAAAAGAAAAAAAAAAGAAAAAGAAAAAGAAAAAAAAAGAAAAAGAAAAGAAAAAGAAAGGAAATGTAAGGCAGGAGAAGCTTGGTTCTACATTTGATCTTTTTAAAATATCAGACATGATAAAATCTTAAGCTTATAAATATAATAGAGTAAGTAAAATTATTTTTAATAAAAAAATTTAAGTAGAGAAAATAAAGAACTAAAATCTAAATTTAGAGAAATTACAATATTTCAGAATTAGATAGGAACTCATATTTTTATAGTTCTTAACATTAAAAAATTTCAAACTTTAAGTTGGTCTCATTTACTAATTATTTTTTTCTAAATTGGACTACTATATTTTTAAATCTAAATTTTAGTAACTTCTAAAGAAACACATTAAAATATCATACATACTTGGTTTTTAAAGTTTGAATTGTCACTTGAGCACAAGTAACATTTTAAGTTTGGACATTTTGATACACGTAAAATATATAGTGTTTTTAGACACATTTTTATACCTATTTTTGAGATATTGCATTTTAATGGAAGATATTTTTGCATTTTTCTTACAGATACAAGTAAAAATGGAAAAAATGCTTAAAGGAGTGATAATTGTCAAATTTAGAGCAAAAAGGTGAAACATTGTGCAAAAGAGTTTTGGCGCCTAAGTGCCAGATCTGGCGCTTAAGAGCCGGTTAAACAGAGATGGTCGCGCCTAAGCGCCGAGACCCCACACTTAAGCGCCAGTGGCAGTTACTAGAAGAGTAAAATTCGTTTTCATGAATTTTGAAGAGGTTTTTGAGGCACCCATTGGCTTAATAAGTGGTTTTAACCAACATGGACGAAAATTATCATGAAAGAATGCATCTCTTAGGCAAATACATCGAATCAAGACACATTTTGAAGAGATCCCAAGGTACCTCTTGGAAAATTATAAAAGAAAGAAGAGAGGACTTAGAAAA
>NW_018245096.1:13356-22592 GCF_001263595.1 Phalaenopsis equestris | reverse complement strand
GTTGTATGAATGAGAATGTAGTTCATATGATTGAGTGCAAATAAATAGGAAAATATTCTTTGATGGGTGTAGAGTTAGAAGACTTTAAAGTGACAGGTTAAAGCCCCAAACTTGGTTTATTGTTTTAGGCTATGATACGAGAATATTAGCCCCCAGGTGGAGGGAATCAAGGGAACTCTAGAATGAGAGCTAGTATCTTCCCTGCCTAGCCGGTCTTCAGAACTATTCAAACTTTAAATTAGCCAATGTTCTTTATAGCATCTCTAGTAAGGGTAAATGATATTGTAAATGATATTATTCCTCATATTTGGCACAACACAATTTGAATACTTCCACAACAAAATTCCTATACTTATTACTGATTCATGTTAAGAAGAAAGATATTTTCATATTAAGTACTTTTCTTCTACAAAAACTTTAGTTATCTTTTTAAGTTTTTACTGTTTCGTTAAAAATCAAAAATACGCAAAAATATTTAAATTTTAAATTCGATATTCAGGTCTTAATAAAAAAGTCCTATATTACTTGATAATGATACATATACTTGCGTACAAGTTTTTAGTTTTGTTGTAAAATAAGAAAATATAAGCGAAAAATACCATCAGAGCTATTGCTATACTGTGCATAAGCATTAAGTCGGGATCAAAGTCTAAGCCTACTCCGAAAGTGGAAATGGGAATTGAAATTTAGGTATCAACCATAGAAAGAAAACCAGAATTTAGGTACTGACCTCAAAAAAAGGGAATCAAAATTTAGGTCCTAACCTTGGGATAGGAATTGAAATTTAGGTATCAATCATATAAAAAGAATCATATGCCTTTCTTCATTTAAGATGGTCTTAAACAGATCTTGAAGAAATTTAGAATATTATGCTTTACTACATTTAAGGTAGTCTTAAGCCTATCTCGAAGAAGGGAATCAAAATTTAGGTACTGACCGCATGATGGGAATTGAAATTTAGGTATCAACTCCACAAAGAGAATCAGATGCCTTACTCCATTTAAGGTGGTCTTAAACCGATCTCAATGATATTGAGAATAAGATGCCTTACTCCAGTTAAGGTGGTTTTAAAACTATCTCAAAGAAGGGAATTAGAATTTAGGCACTGACCCCGATATGGGAATTAAAATTTAGGTATCAACCCCAGAAAGAGAATCAAATGCCTTACTCCATTTAAGGTTATCTTAAACCAATCTCAAAGATATTGAGAATAGGATGCCTTAATCCTTTTATGGTGATCTTAAGCCTATCTCAAAGAAAAAAATCAGAATTTAGAAACTAACCTCAAGATGAGAATTGAAATTTAGGTATCAACCCAGAAAGAGAATCTTATGCCTTAATCCATTTAAGGTGGTCTTAAACTGATCTTGAAGATATTGATAATAGGATGCCGTACTCCATTTAAGGTTCTCTTAAACCTATCTCAAAGAAGGGAATCAAAATTTAGGTACTGACCCCAAGATGGGAATTGAAATTTAGGTATCAACCCCAGAAAGAGAATCAGATGCCTTACTCCATTTAAGGTGGTCTTAAACCAATCTCGAAGATTGAGAATATGTTGCCTTACTCTATTTAAGGTGGTCTTAAACCTATCTCAAAGAAGGGAATCAGGATTTAGGTACTGACCCGTGATGAAAATTGAAATTTAGGTATCAACCCCAGAAAGAGAATCAGATGCCTTACTCCATTTAAGGTGGTCTTAAACCAATCTCGAAGATTGAGAATATGTTGCCTTACTCTATTTAAGGTGGACTTAAACCTATCTCAAAGAAGGGAATCAGGATTTAGGTACTGACCCGTGATGAAAATTGAAATTTAGGTATCAACCCCATAAAGGGAATCAGTTGCCTTACTCCATTTAAGGTGGTCTTAAACCGATCTTGAAGATATTGAGAATAGGTTGCCTTACTCCATTTAAGGAGGTCTTAAACCTATCTAGAAGAAGGGAATTAGAATTTAGGTACCATCCTTGAGATGGGAATTGAAATTTTGGTATCAATCTCAGAAAGAGAATTTGTGATGTTGAACTCATAGATATGTGAAATGTGAAAATTGAATTTAGTGAGAAAAATTTCTATCATTTTTTCCAGAGTGTGAAACTCCACAGGGAATGTGAGGAAATTGGTGCAGACTAAGATAGTCGTGTTGCACAAATAAAGAGTAAGAAACCTCGAACTCGACAGAAACAAACTCAACAGATTTATTATTTTTTTTTCTTGTTGTGTTTTTTACATTTAAATATCAAAGTATATTTTTTAAAATTTATTTTTTGTTGGTTGATTTTTCAAAAGGATGCTTTATTTAAATTTTGTTATCATAAAAAAAATTTAATTTTTTGTTCTTTGTTCATTATAATTCAGAACCAACGTATGGTTCTGCGGCTTTTTATCCATCACAATAAAGGGCAATTGGGCAGATATTTTGAAATCCTAAAGAAATTTCATTAATCTACTTCAAATAGATGTTGCAGAATGAATACATGCTGAAAGCATCAAAAGAAACAACATGCTGAAAACATCTAAAAGATCATATAATGAGTACATATCATATATGCTGCTCTGGCGCAGTACAAAAGGTGACAAAAACTGTCTGTCTGTCCTCTGTGGGACGAGCTCCTGGCTAACCTACTAAGCCACACTCTAGGACAAGAATTTCTCTTTACGTGTACTTAGAGGTACAACCATCTCATAGCTCATATGGCTGTAGATCCTCCAATTCTGGATCTGGTCGAAATCCATGTAATATCTTGTTGACATCCATCCTTCTCAATGTAATGGAAACACTCGTCATTTTACTCCTGGCATGCAGTCCTTGACAAGGTCTGCTCTATTTCCTTTCAAAATTAGTGCCGAACCCGCAGACAGTAGAATTGCAACTGATCCTCTGAACTCACCAGGTCAAAAAATGTCAATTTCTTTCTTGAATAAAATGTCACTTTTACTCATGAATGAGACTGTGCAGAAAGGTCTGAAAAAATTATGGTGATCTATATGTGGGGGAATACAATCTCCCTCTTCATAAATGTTGATGATACAACTATTTAAATGCAGTCCGCTGGCTGAATGCTCCATCTAACTATCCTTTTTATCATCCACTTTATTGTGGGAGGTATGGATCTACCTCGTCATGTCTTAAGATCCCTGGGGGGTTCCCTTGCCTATTCTTGGTGAAATTGTAGCAACAACCTCGTTGGATGGGTATCCTTCCTTTTTCACTCATGCATTTATGTGCTTCTGAATAAGTTCTTTTCATTAGAAGACCGGCTCGACCTTTGTCCCTCATGTCAAAAACGCAGTCAAGAATATTTCTTTCAAAAAAGACTCTGGTGTACAGTTCCAGACCTTCCAGTATATTGACAAATTTTCCCTGAATTTCTTCGTAGAATTTAAATTCTCATCTTTTAACTATGTTCATCTTTTCCAGTTTTGCTGTCGGGATCCCTTGAGATCGTCGAGGTGGCTCTCTCATCTCCACATCTGTAGGATACCACGTTTGACTTGGTTCTGTAGGTAATGGAATATATGACTCAATATCCGGGTAAACTGGCTCCTGACATCCCATGTCAGTGGATATGAACTTCTCAAATGAACTGAAGTGATCTAAGTGGAGAACATTGCATGTCAGGCATTACACGAATGCTCCCTCGGTTGATGCCTGAAAAGGAACTTTGACATTGCACATCGGGCAACCCTTGTAAACTTCATCTGGTACTGCTAAGTATTGGGGTAAGTAAGATTTCTTCCTTTTTCAGGTATCTTTTCTCTTCACGTAGGAAAACTCTATGTTTTTGGCAATTGTCATTTTTGCATTGAGTTCTTCTTAACAATGCATCTGACAGTCTCTTATCATCAGCATTGACTAGATGTCCTGTTGGCAAAGTTATCATGGATTGCAGGCAACTAGTCCCTTCCATCGAATTTTGCTGTGCAATCACTTTCTTCCTCTTCAGTGAGAATTCTTCTTTAATATTGATCTTCAACAACAAAGGTAGTCCTTTTTTTCTCGACGATTGACCACGTCCATCCGAAGTCCACATCTACCTTATCTACCTGACCGAAGTCCAAGTCGAAGTCTATGATGCTACCCTGAGATGCCCTTTCCTTATTAAGTGTGAGATTCCAGCAATCCTTGAAAGAAAAAATCAGCTTCTGTCCTGACATTTTTTCTGTAGATGACAAAAAAACATTAGTGCTCTAAAATTTAGCAAGAACAAGAACAAAATAAAACATTTATTAGACAAATTTTTTGTTTATACAAGTGCAAAGATTATTTATTTATTTATATATAATATATTTTAATTTAGTAGAATATCAAACTTAAAAGTAGAAAGGAGAACATCAAAGTATGCAACTTCAAAAGTTTTCATTTTAATGAGGTTGATTTAGTGCAAAATTTTTGACCCAGTCTCAGACGCTTGGCCAAATAAATAACCCTAGAATAGTTAAAATCTCAAAATCTTATTTCGGGCAATGTCAAGTTGTATAGTATATCTTCAAATATCGTCCATTTATTGGTAGCATAGGTCTTTCACCTCAAAAATTCACCAGCTGGTAGGCAACTCTTGAATAGACCTTCTCTGTGACAAATGGTCCCTCCCATGTTGGCTCAAAATTTTCACCTATCTTGCAATGTGCAAGAATAGGTCTTTTGAGAATAAGAATGAGGTCACGCACTTTGAACATCATTGAGCGGACCAATTTGTCATGAGCTTGTATCACCCTCTCTTGGTAAAGTTCCAAATGTTGTTGCGCTTCTAGCCGCTTTCCTTCAAGACTTTCAATTTCTTCAAGTTTGAGTTTTGCACTTTCTTTAAATGTAATTTGGTTGGCGACGACGACTCTGAGAGACGGTGTCTGTACCTCTAGTGGCAGTATGGTCTCGAACCCGTACACAAGTGTGTAAAGTGTACAGTGAGTAGGAGTCATGAACATCGTCTGATAGGGCCACAAAGCTTCTAAAAGATTATTATGCCAATCTCTTTTATTTTCATCCAATGTCTTATTTAAGATTTGCACAATCATTTTGTTGAAGGCCTCGACCAATCCGTTTGCCATGTGATAATAAATCATGGAGTACCTCCAATCTATCTCATGTCTTTTGACGAAGTTGTTGATCTTTGTGCTCTTGAAGGCTTTCCCATTATCAGAAATTACTTTGCATGGAACTCCAAAATGGTAGACAATTTGACTTTTAAAAAATTGCAGAACATGTTGTGTTGTAACCTCTCGTAACGACACTGCCTCTGCCCATTTAGAGAAGTAATTCCGTAGCGGGAAGAATGGGGAAGAATGAATCTATGTCCCTTAGAGTATGGAGGGTCTATCAGACCTATTTTGTTTATACCCAAACACTCAAATGATCATGAGGCAACATTTAGGTGTAGCACATTCAGAGGTTGGTGTAAGACCACCCAATGCACTTGGCAAAGGTGACACCTTCTTGCTTTATCCATGCAATCAAACATCAATGCTGCCCAATTTTCTCGAGTCTCTTGATCTTCATTTTCATCTTTGGCTCCGACTGACGAGCATCACACAATCTGGTATGTACTTACTTGACAATATTTTGTTCTTCTGCTCTGCCTCGACATTACAGCCACATCTGGTCGAACAATCTTCTATAGAGGACATCACCCACTAGATCATATGACATCGCTCTTCTCATAATATGATATGCCTCAGACTTATCCTCTGACAGCTTTTCAGTTTGCAAATATTCTATCAATGACTTTTTCCAATCTTCATTGATATCAGCAACTGCAATCATCATTCCTTCTTCTTTCTCGAGCTTATGTAGATTATCAAGGTCAATCTGAGACAAAACCCGTCTTCCTTGTAGTGTAATATCAATGGAATCCTTCAGGGGACATGCTAACTCTTTGGTAAGTTTTGCTAGAGTGTCGGCATGGGCGTTATCTCCTCAAGAAAACTGGTAGAGTGTCACACTGAGGATCTGTTTCAATAGCTTCATTGTGTATTGGTACAATTTTGCTAACCTTGGCTTCAAAATCTTGTATTCTCTGATGACTTGTTGGATGACGAGTTGTAAATCACCATAAATGGCAATGTATATTAAATCCATCGAGATTGCCAATTCCAACCCGGTGATCAATGCTTCATAATCTGCTTCGTAGTTTGTGCATGACTCTTTTCCAACCCGGTGATCAATGCTTCATATTCTGCTTCGTAGTTCGTGCACGACTCTGTTAGGTGATAGAAGAATCTCAACATACCCTTATATGGCGTGATGAAAATCAGACCAATTGCTGCTTTGTCTGGTTTTCTAGCTAACAAAACCTCATTAAAGTACATATCCTAGTGTTGCGCACCAGAAAATTCCATTTATAATACCTTTTCATCTGGTAACTCATCATTAAGAGGGGACCCAGCTGGAAGTGGGTGTGCTGCGAGAAAATCTGCTAAAGTTTGTCCCTTAATAGCGCAGAGGGAAACAAAAGTTATATTGAATTGCAATAAAATTATTGACCAGCTTGCTAAACATCTGGAGAGTGTTGGTCAGGTCATCAAATATTGTAATGGATTAACTTTTGAAATAATGGTAATTTTATGAGAAAGCATGTAATGTCTAAGCTTTTGGGCGGTGAAAATTAAAGCTAGAAAATGTCTCTCAATAGGTGGATACTTTACCTCTGTCAATATTAGCGTCAACTTAAGTAGTAAAGTGCATTTTTCTTACCCTCGTTATTGACCTGAGCTAATAAAGCTTCGAGAGAGTCATTTAAGGTAGCGGTATAAAGTATCAAAGGTTTTCCTGGGAAAAGAGTTGACAAAATAGGAGGTGTCATTAAGTATCATTTAATGTCCTCAAAAACTTGCTGGCGTGTATCTTCCCAAGTGACTTTAGTGTCCTTTTTAATTAATTCCATGAAGGGCTGACACCTACCTGATAGATTATAAATAAAGCATCTCAGATATGCCAACTTTTCTTAGAATGAGTGAAGTTATTTCAAAATTTTAAAAGGAGGCATTTTCAGGATAGTTTTAATCTTATTTGGTTGATCTTGATTCTCCGATGACAGATAACGAATCCTAGAAATTTCCCGAAGGTGACACCGAAGGCACACTTTAAGGGAATCATCTTGAGATTATATTATCGTAATCATTTGAACACGGTTGTCAAATCGGACAAATGGTCTATTTTATGTTTGATCTTGATGATAAAATCATCCATGTAGCACTCCAATTGGTTGCAAATGAGGTCATCAAAGATCATCGTCATTGCTCGTTGATATGTTGCTTCGACATTCTTTAACCCGAATGACATCACTGTGTAGGAGAAAATCCTGACCGGTGTCCTGAAGGCTGTAAGTACTGCATCTTCTAGATCCATCTTGATTTGGTTGTATCAGAAGTTATTTCAAAATTTTAAAAGGAGGCATTTTCAAGATAGTTTTATTCTTATTTGGTATAAGTGTGAAATACCATCAAAACTATTGTTATACTGTGCATAAGCATTAAATATCCACGGATCATAACACCGAAGGCACACTTTAAGGGAATCATCTTAAGATTATATTATCGTAATCATTTGAACACGGTCGTCAAATCGGACAAATGGTCTATTTTATGTTTGATCTTGATGATAAAATCATCCATGTAGCACTCCAATTGGTTGCAGATGAGGTCATCAAAGATCATCGTCATTGCTCATTGATATGTTGCTTCGGCATTCTTTAACCCGAATGAAATCACTGTGTAGGAGAAAATCCTGATCGGTGTCCTGAAGGCTGTAAGTACTGCATCTTCTGGATCCATCTTGATTTGGTTGTATCCTAATAATACATCTATGAAAGAGAAAATCTCATGTATCGAAGCGATGTCCACCATCAATCTAGTATTTGCAAAGGAAATTCATCTTTTTGACATGCTTTGTTCAAATCCCTGAAGTCGACACATATGCAGATTTGTCCATTTTTCTTCTTAACTGGCAAAATATTGGCTAACCACGCGGGGTATTGCTCTTCTCTTACAAAGTTAGCATCTATCAATTTCTTCACCTCGGCAAGGACTTGTTGCTCTATCTCGAGGTGCAATCTTCTGCGTGCTTATTTTATTGGGGTCATATCTTTGTCCACCCTGAGCTTTTGAACTGTGACTTCTGGGGACAATTGTGACATTTCATCATAACTCCAAGCGAAGCAATCTTTGAATCTTGATAGTAACTTAATCAATTCTGAATCTTCTTCATTGGTGAGTAGGGAACTTATAAAGGTGGGTTGGGGTTGTTCTTCAGTCCCAAGGTTAATTTCCTTCAGTTCATCATTAGTTGATTTAATTTCATCCTCGGATAATGGTGGGGTGTCTTCTATTAACTTATTTTGAGAGTCATCATCTACATCGAGGCAATCCTTTTCTGATTCACTAGTAACGACCATGCAAAATTTTGAATCATCTAGTGGTCTTACAGAACCAAATCCGAGACTCTCTTTCGAGTTAAGAGTTTGACTTTTAACATTCCATAATTTTTCAAAAAGTTGTAAATTATCTTTTGTCATTTGTATTGGCACATATCCCAGTTGAATTAACTTTTGTACATAAGGAGAAAAGTAACTAAAATATAATTCCATTAATTCATTAGGATTCTCTTCTAAATTTACATGATTTTCAAGATTAGCCGAAGTAGAAGCATGGTAATACTTAAGCATGGTAAAACTTGATCAACTTTGAACTAGCGCTACAGACTTCCTTGATCTCTAAACTCTCAAACTTTTGAGGGAGAATTGAAGTAAGGGTTATGACATTAACATAGTGGTTGATCTGATCGTACATCGACTCATATTTACTTTTCTCCACATCTTTAAAGGAGATCTTGTAATGTCTTTTCTTATATTTTATCATCATCATTTTATTCTTAGAGCTTTCTTCATCAATAATGTTGATGGTCGGCTTAGTCAATTCAATAATCATATTGGTTCTTCCCCGTCCACATCCCTGGCTTCGACCTCGGGTGCGCGAACTAAACGAACCCTCACCAACTTGTTGCTAAAGAATGGTGGAAGATTGCTGAAGCAGAGCTAAATGGTTTTACCCTTGTGATCCTTCTGAATCTTCACTTTTATTTGTCACAACCTCACGAGAGAAGACATTTTTTGTTTAAGGCGCGTAGTAGGCCGCATCTTCATGAATGCCAACTTCATGAACCAAAAATGACTGTAAATCACCTTTAATACAAAGTTCTTGTATTTCCTTGTAATACTTAATGCATTGGTGTAGGGA
>NW_018245096.1:5656-11923 GCF_001263595.1 Phalaenopsis equestris | reverse complement strand
GGAAGATGAAACCATGTTATGCTCATGAATCCACGATTGACCAAGTAAAGCATTGAAAGAGGTCTTGACGTCAATGATATAGAATTTAACAGTTACTAATTCTCAAACTTTCATAAGCAGGGTAATTGATCCAAATGATCTTTCTCCCTTCTGATTAAGTCCTCTTAACATCATTTTATTAGCTGTAAGCTCTTGAGCCTCAATATCCAAATATGTTAATGTCCTTAGACTATTTAAGTTTAGTGATGCTCCAGGATCTACTAAAATTTTGGACAACACAAATTTGTTGATGTTAACGGAGATATAAAGTGGTCGATTATGGTCGGCGGTACCAAGAAACAAGTCTTCATCTGTGAAACTTATCCCAAACTATTGCTTTACAAACTTCATCCGAGGATGTGCTAACCAACTGTGATAAGCAAATCTCTGGGTCAAGCAAGGCTGTAACCAAAGACTCTCTCATCTCCTTTGACAGGAATAGAGTATTGTAGATGTTTAGTTTGGCCGACAACCTCTTAATATGAGCTATCATGTTATAATACACTTTATATAATCCTCCAATCTTTACTTAATTATTTGGTTCTTCCACTGGCAGAGGTGGAGGTTACTCTTCTAGAGTTACTATTTATTTTCTTTTATCTACGGGAGCTGACCTCGAAGGTAACAATTTTCCGCTCCTTAGATTTATCTCTGTGATTTCTTCTTCTCCTTGAAATGTTGTAGGTAAATTTTCTTTTATTTCTTATTCATCGGAGAGATCCAAGTTGATAGCGAGTGGTGTGCCATGTGCTCGAGGACTGGCTCCTCATGCCTGGAGCTATCGTAATTGGTATCGCCGATATTTTCTTCATCCTTGTTAATGGGTTCATCGGACTTAAGTATGATTTGAGGATTGGTTTGGAATTGAGATCGAAGTTAGATTGAGCAAAGTCAGTTACGTTATCACTAGAAACATTTAAAACTTAGCCAAAATCATAATCATTATATTCATAATACCGTGGTGGGGCAAAAAGATAATTATACATGATTAGGGTTTAGAGGATTTTCTTCCTCGAATCCTAGACAACCAATCTAATAGATGCAACCCCTATCCTACCCCCTGTGCTATCAGTCTTTATGACATCACAATTCTCTTTCTCTTTTGGTTGTCGTGGTTACTCTGGTGATATCTCCATCTTGGGTTGATGATCCAGATATATTTTATATGTAGAATTTATGAAGTTGACACCACTAGGTTTCTAAAACTTAATCCCAAGCAAAGTATGGTTTCAATTTTATCCTTAAAGAGTAGGGATTCTACGCAAGTATATGTATTGTTATCAAGTAATATAGGGCATTTTGATTAAGCCCTGAATATCGATCCCACAGAGATCGTGGTTAATCACGAGGACTTTTAAGATAAGTTATATTCTATAGTAACACACCCTAGCTTGGAAGGTTGATAAAGGTTTGGTTTTGATTATATCCTACAATTATCACTACAATACTACTTCTACTCTTAAACTAAAATACTTAGTAAAAATCATAATGTGGTGTTTAATATATTAAAAGTACCCTTCCTCATGCAATGAAATTAGTGACATGTGTAAAAGTAAAACATGTAATTAGTTAGATTGTGAAAAGTAGGAGAAATTATATTTTTTACTCTTACTAGAGATGCTATACAGAATATTAGTAGATTTAAAGTTTGAATAGTTCTGAAGACGGGGTAGGCAGGGAAGATACTAGCTCTCACTCTAGAGTTCCCTCTTATCCCTCCACCTGGAGGCTAACAACTCACGTCAAAACCTAAAACAATAGACCAAATTAGTGGGCTTTAGCCTATCACTCTAAAGTCCTCTAAGTCTACTCCTATTAAAGATTATTTTCCTAATTATTTTCTCTCAATCATATGAATTACATTCTCATCAATACAATCTCATGTGATTCTACCACAGTTAATTGACACACCACCATCACGGATCTTACATGGTCTCACAATAAATTTTAACATGCAAGTTGATCAAGTTTACATGTAAATGAAGAACAAAGTAAAATCATCACAATATATTCTCACTCTACTCAATTCTATATCCTACACATGCATACTAATTCATTACAAGAGGGAAGAGTAAGAAAAAATACTCACTACCCATGGAGAAACAACATGAACGTTTCATTAAATAAGTCCTTGAAACCATACAAACAAAGTACTAGATTCAAATCATAATACAATGAAAATACTTATCATTGATGAAAACCAAATTCTCCTTGTATAGCAAAAGCAATCTCTTTACAATCCTCTCTAAGAATAAAGTGAAAAGAAAAAAAGAAATTCTCACACTCTCTCTTTCTCTCTCATTTTGTCGCCCCACTTGGGGCTCGCGCTCAAGCCTTCTTCTTCTTTTCCAAGTCTTCTTCTCCTCTTCCAATTAGTTTTTAAGAGTCTAAGAGGCCTTTTAAAAATATTTCCAAGCCTTAATTATAATTTCCCAAGAGATGCTTAAGTGTCTCTTCAAAACTGTCCATATTCATTGAATCTTCCAATTGATACCTAAAGTGCCTCTTCAAAACACCTTATCACTGCCAAAAAACCTTCTAGAAAGTCTCTTTTATCATTTGCAATGCTTCAAAAATCATCCAAATCCGATTTATATTCTAGAAGAAATGTTGAAAACTTTTTTTTGCACTCAAGCACTGATTTTTGGCTCTTAAGCGCACTCCTATCTGTTTAAGTGGCACCTAAGCACTAGGCACAGGCACTTAAGTGCCCTAATTCAGCCTCATAGTTCCGGTGTGCCCCAGTTCGACCCAATTTGGTCAGCTTTGCTCCATTTTGGTTCATTTTTGTTCATTTTCCTCCAATCACTCCAAATTCTTTAATTTAATGTACCTACAACCAAAAACATAAGAAAAAATATCTTTAAAGTGAAATTTCATTATAAAATATAGCATAAAAAATAGTACATTGTTAGGCACATCAACTGAGCAGGCTGTAGACTCTGAACGACTATCTGAGTTGAAGCGGTCTAAATCTGATCAAGTATCTTGGATGATTTGCACAAAATTATACTCCATCCATCTTTCTCTAAATACAGATCGATTAGAGTGATTGACTCGGCTGAAATCATATTTACAGAATCCTTTTCAGATTCTTTTAAATATTATTTCGGGATCCATATATTCCCTTCTTTAAGATTTTTCTTGAGCCAATCCTTGAAGAAAAAAACATTCCTCTATAGTATGTCCAAGCATTCTATGGTATGGGCAAAATTTGGGTTGTTCTTTCCTATCAACTTCCTCAGGTTTCCTTGGAACTGACAAATTGAACTCAGGCTTCTTCATTAGACTTCTGAACATTTTGGGTACAAATTCATTTTTGAAGGAATATACCATGCGCTTTCATTCTGAAAGGGTCAGAACCTTCTTGTTCTCTATTTAATATGATCCTCCTTAATGCAACTACTGGCTAGACTAGCTTTATTGCTGTGTTCCTTGCTAAGCATGCTGTGATGATGGCTGGGAATTTTGAAGATAATGTTCTGTCTGTTTTTTCATTGGTTTCTTTCCCTTATCAACTGCTTCCACTGTCCCAGACTTCTTCTCGAATATTCAGGATGTTCAAGTCTTTTTTGATTTTTCCTGAGAATCCATATGTTTAACTTCTTCTTGTAGATTGCTAGTTTTGTTGAGTAGTTTCTTAAAGGACTTGATGGTGAGTCCCTTAAGCATGAAAGCTACTGGCCCATGAATACTTTTGAGTAGGATTTCAATCTCATGATGTTCCTGTAGCTGCGGTTCACATTTCATGCTAAGGTTTCTCCAACTCAAGATATAATCTACTAGAGTCTCGTTAGACTCTTATCTCTCTATCATAAGATCTATAATAGAAATATGGTGTTGTGCTCTAGCAAATCTCTTTAAAAATAACTATTTTAACTCGGTGAATGTCTTCACTGATCAGTTGCGCAACTCAACATACCAATCAAATGCTATCCCAGATAGGCTACTGACAAACTGACAGAAAAGCAAGGCTTCATTGCCTCCGATATTACCACAACTGGCTAAAAAATGTGCTATGTGTTGTCTAGGATTTCCAGTCCTATTAAATATCTTAAAGTTTGGTGACACAAAATCTTTAGGGTAGGGTACGGTATCGAACTCCTCTGAATAGGGTCTACCCTATAAAATCAATGCACCACCCTTAGATTGGGCTAAGGCCTCCAGAACTTTTTCAACCATCTGTTTAAATTCCTTCTCTGGCATGACACTTGATGTAGAATCATTCTTCTATTGATCATCCCCATTAGACGAGGCAACTTCCCTCCTTTCATCTGTGATATGTACAATCTCTGGTTGATTGACTCTTGGAGAAGCTAACTGTTGTGCTTGAGACTATCCGTGAACTGTAGCCATGGCAGCTATGGCAGTCACCATCTCTTGCATCCTTTCTCCATTTGGCTGATTTGATCATCCCTTAGTAGAACAAACCTACGCAGATCATCTAGGACCTTCCCTACAATGAAAAGTTGGGAGTCGCGCTCAGATACGATGACTCTAATTTCAATGACATGAATATCCATAGTCTTCATTGAGATATTCGTTAAAGTCAAAATCTTCATCATCATCAATAATAAAAACTACATGTTCTCAGGCTAACTCAAAAATCTAGACTCTGAGCTTCTCAACCTTTTCTTTAATTATTGATTCTTATATCATCTGAGATCTGGGGGACTCTGTTGAACATCCTCCACTTGTTCATCCAACTTGGTAGTAATAGTTGTGATGTTGTCGGATACTTCAATCTCTTACTTCATTCCATGATACTACCTTATGGGCTCACTAAGCCGTGTACCCATACCTTTTTTCTCGATGGTGATGTCTTGAGACGAGGTGTCTCAACAAAGGCATCGACATGCCAAAGAGAGGCATGCTCCATGGTGCAAACCAGATATAGTACCGGGTAATCTCTTTATCTTTTCCTTGAGAACTTTAGAGACGTTCCTATGCTTGGTAATTGGTAGAATTCTAGGACCAAAACGTGACCTGACCGGTCAACGACTTGCAGTTCTTGGAGTAACAATAGTAGAATCGGTGATGATGATGGTAGTATCAATTCTGCTTCCTGATACACCAAAAATATATGGATTTTTGGACCCATATTTTATACCTATTTTTTGGTGATATTACACTTTAGGGCTTAAAATAACAAAAAAACAAAAAGAATGAAATTTGGAGTCAAGATTGCATTTTTGCGGAAATACTCAGCGCCGGCAGTGCCAAGGTCAGTGTCGACGACGAGGTCAGTGACGACGCACAGAACAACCGAAAGCTAAATGATTTTTACTCAGCACCGACAGCGCCAAAGGCGTTTTAGACCTCATTTCTAGAAGTTTCGATGTATTTGGACAATTTTTAATGAGTTTTTGGAGGCACCTCTTGGAGAATCGGCCTTGGGCTTTATTTGAGGCCAAATTTCATCAGAAAAGGGGCTCCTCTATGTTCATTTTTTGCTCTACAACATTCCACCACGCTACATTTTCATAATCCATCTTCATTCCACTACATATTGGAGTCAATTAGTAATTTTGCTTTCATAGTTTAGAGTTTTTGTGGTGAGATTTAGTGTGAAACTTTCTGTAAGAGTTTTGGTGAAGGAGAAAAGTGAGAGTGTTCTTCTTCCTGCATTTCTAAGAAAGGCTACAAAGGATTTGCTTTGAGAACGAGTTATTGGATAAGTTTGTTTGTTTATTTAGTGTTGTATGAACTCTCTTTTATATATGAAAATTTTGTTTTGTCATATCTTTCTCATGAAGTCTGAGCTTGAGTAGTTTACTTTATCTTTCTCCCTACTCTGAGATATGGTGAAATGAAGAGATAATATGGATGTGCCACAATTAAAATATAAAATAAATTGTGATGATTTTTCAACTCCAAACTTAATTTACTTTTCAATTTGGCCAATTGATTTGTTAGAATATGTTGTGAAACATATGATCAGGTAAATGGAGTATGCGTTCTACAACAGAGTGAGGATCACATTTGATTTCATGAAGGAGAAATTTGTTCATGAAATTAAGGGCAAATAAAAAGGGAAATATTCTTTGTTGGGTGTAGAATTGGAGAATCTTTAGGGTGACAGACTAAAATCCCCAATTTGGTCTTAGTGTTTAAAAACTAGAGCGAGGGTTTTAAAATCCCCAATTTGGTCTTAGTGTTTAAAAGCTAGAGTGAGGGTTTGCTTCAAGTGAAGGGAAGTGGGAGCTCTAGAGTGGGAGCCGGTAGTCA
>NW_018245096.1:1607-5613 GCF_001263595.1 Phalaenopsis equestris | reverse complement strand
TGCACTGTATCAGGGTAGAGAATTAAAATTGCTTCTATTTGGCACAATACATATTATAAACATTTATCTCATCTCATTTCACCAGAATTTAATTGTAGTGGGAAGGATGCTTTTCACATAAGAAATTTTCATTACAAAAACATAGTTAGTAGATTAGTAGTTAATATTAAAAATTTGCATTTCAGTTTTACTAATGGTTAAGTAATTTAGTTTGGTTAACATATCAATATTCAAAATTAGTGACAGTGATTTTGTTTGACAGTGATTTTGATTTTGTTTGATTTTCTATAAATTTCCTGGTAAAATTTATCATTGGTAATTTACACCTTCCCTGTGGGATCGATATTTGGGGCTTAAACAGAAAGCCCATTTTTACTTGATAACGATACGTATACTTATGTAGGATTACATTATTAATTATCTATAATTATATATATTTTACACAACTTACTTTTCATACAAAGATAAAGTTTTTGGCATTGTAGTGGTGTCAACTTCATAAATCCTTACATATAAAAATCATGATCAAGTTTTTCTCTCCATTTCCGTGGGAAAGGTAACAGTTAAATTTAATTAAACTAAATAGTTTTGATAAATTTGGAAATTTAGAGAATATACATAAACTATAAAAATATATTAAAACACAAAATAAAATAAAATATCCAATAAAATAGAAAAAGAAATTTAATTAAGATTTTATTTTTAAAGAATTTTACTTAGCTTACTTTATTTGTTTATGTAAAATATTGGATCTGAAGGTAGTTAACGTACTATTAGAAAAATTCGAAAACAAAAAAAAGAAATTAAAATTTTGAACGAAATGGCGAATAACTTAGATAATCAAATAAATGAAAATCGACAAAGATCTTTAAGAGATCATGCTAACCCAACAACAGATGAACTTCACTTAACTATTCAAAGTCCTGATGTTGCTGCTAATTCATTTGAGCTTAAACCTGTTGTTATTCAAATGGTACAAAATAATCAATTGGGAGGAACACTTACTGAAGATCATAACTTACATATTGATCTTGCTAGTTTTCTTGAAATTTGTGCTACTTTTAAATATGACAGAGTGTTTAATGATGTTGTTAGACTTAGACTTTTTTCTTTTTCATTAAGGGATAAAGCGAAAGCTTAGTTAAATTCATTAGCACCTGGATCTATCAAAACTTGGGGAGAACTATCACAAAAATTATTGGCTAAATATTTTCCACCCTAAAAAACCGCTAAGCTTTGAAACGATATTACATCTTTTTGTGAGTTTGAAGGGGAATCAATATATGAAGCCTAGGAAAGATTTAAAGATCTTCTTATAAAAATTTCACACCATGCTTTACCAGATTGGTTCCAGATTGCTTAAAAATTCAAACCTTTTATAATGGATTAGTAGGAACATTAAGATCTATTATAGATGCCGCTACGGGTGGATCATTAATGTCAAAATCTTTTGATGAAGCATATTCTTTAATTAAAGAAATCGCTACTAACAATTTTCAAAGGCCCTCTGAAAGGGTAAATCCTAATAGAGTTGCCAGTATTCATGAATCTGATGCATTGTCTCATTTGACATTTCAAATTGCTGCTATTTCTAAATAGATTGATCACTGTTATTTCTAAAAAAATTGATCAAATAGGAGTGAACTATTCTCAAATACTCCCAGTATTAGAGGAAAATTTACTAGGACAGATTATTGATACTCAACAATCTTATGAAACTTTAAATGCTATAAATAATCAAAATAACAATCCCTATTCTAATTATTTTGACCCTGAATCAAAAATCACCCTAATTTTAGTTGGAATAATTGTAATAATTCGGTAAATCCATCTGGAAATCTGAACAATGAAGGAAATCCTAATTTTTTACCTTATTATCCTCCAGGATTTAACTCCAATCCTAGCCCACAAGTTAAGGAAAAGAAGTTGAAAATGGAAGAAGTGATGTTGAATATGGGAAAAGAAATACATAATCAAGGGGCTGCTATTAAAAATATTGAAAATCAATTAGGACATATTGCTACTGGACTTAGTAGCAGACCTTCTGGAATTTTTTCGAGTACTGTGGAAGTTAATCCAAAAGATTAAAATAAAGAGTTAATAAAAGCTATTAAATTGCAAAGTGGAAAAGAAATAGAAACAAGGATCCAAAGAGAAATCGAAGTTAATGAAGAGAAGGAAGAAATGAAAAATGATCAACAGGAAAATAAACAAACACAGGTTCCTTTTGAAAAACCATCACCCCTGTTTCCTCAAAGACTGAAGCAAAAGAATAAAGTTAAAAAATTTACAAAATTTTTGGAAATACTTAAGAAGTTAACGATAAATATTCATTTTGTTAAAGCTTTCAAACAAATGCCAAGTTATGTAAAACTTATGAAAGATGTACTAAATAAAAAAAGGAAGTTTACAGATCATGAGACCGTTGCACTGAGTGAAGAGTGTAGTGCTATTATTTAGAAAAAGCTTCCTGAAAAACTAAAAGATGCTGGTAGTTTTACTATACCATGTGCAATTGGTGAAAATTTTTATGGAAAAGCCTTATGTGATTTAGGAGTGAGTTTCAATCTTATGCCCTTATCAAATTTTAAACGTTTAGATTTGGGAGAAATTGCCCCTACTGCTGTAACTTTTCAGCTAGCTGACCGATAAATAACTTATCAACTTATCCAAAAGGAGTTATAAGTTATAGAGGATGTACTAGAAAAAGTGGATAAATTTATTTTCCCTATAGACTTTATAGTATTGGATATGGAGGAAGATAAAGAGATTCCTATTATTTTAAGGGAGACCATTTCTTCCAACAGGAAAAGTTGTAATAGATGTATAAAAAGGAGAATTAATAATTAGAGTTAATGATCAAGAAGTGAAATTTAATATAGCCAAAGCTATGAAATATCCTGTAATAGAAAAAGATAATCATTGTTTCAGGATGGAAGTAACTGATTATCTAAGTAATTAAGAGTTTAAGAAAAAATTGAAAGATAAATTTAAGCAAGGGGTAATTTTTGAAAAAGAAGATGAAATCAAAGGAGAAGATTTGGATTATATTTAGGTCAAAATTGAAACATTAGACTTGATGGAAAATAATAGTAAAAATCTTACTCCTTCAAGTATTAAACCACCTAAACTTGAATTAAAGATATTACCTACCCATTTAATGTACGTATTTTTTGGAAAGTCATCTACATTACTGGTTATTATATATTCTGAGTTAATTCAGATTCAAGAACAAAAGTTGATAGAAATGTTAAAAAAGTAAAAAAAGGCTTTTGGATGGACTTTAGCAGATATTAAAGGAATTAGTCCTTTAATTTGTATGCACAAAATTACATGAACCTAAAGTTGATCCTCAAAGAAGATTAAACCCAATAATGAAAGAAGTTGTTACAAAAGAGATTTTAAAAGGATTAGATGTTGGAATTATATATCCTATTTCAAATAGTGTTTGGGTAAGCCCAATTTACTGTGTTCCAAAGAAAGGAGGAGTGACTATTGAAGAAAACGAGAAAAATGAATTAATACCAATAAGACATGTAGCTGGTTGGCGAATTTGCATTGACTATAATATGACCACCAGAAAAGATCACTTTTCTTTACCCTTTCTAGAACAAATGTTGGATAGATTGGCTGGGGATAAGTTTTCTTGCTTTTTAGATGGATATACTGTTTATCACCAAATTTCAATTGCTCGAGAGGATTAAGAGAAAATAACTTTTACAAGCTCATATGGAACATTTACTTTTCGTAGAATGCTTTTTGGACTATACAATGCACCTGCAACATTTCAAAGATGTATGATGTCAACTTTTAGTAATCTTATAGAACATAAAATGGAAGTTTTTATGGACGATTTTTTTGTATTTGGAACTTCTTTTGAATTATGCCTTAATAATTTAGAAAAGTTCTGGAAGTATGTGAAAAAGTCAATTTAGTATTAAATTGGGAAAAATGTCAATTTATGGTTACAGGAGGTATTGTACTTGGGCGTAAAATTTTTGAAAAA
>NW_018245096.1:0-575 GCF_001263595.1 Phalaenopsis equestris | reverse complement strand
CAAATTACCAAAATGCCCCTCCATGGCCCAAAAATCCAAAAATTCCAAAAACTCCCCAAAAAATCCCAATAAATCAAAAATATTCCCAATTTTATTTTGTCCAACTACACTATTGTCCAATTTAGTCAATTTGACCATCTTTTACCAAAACCCCAAATTAGCTCTAATATTAGCTTACACCCCAAATCTCAACAATTGAATGCCCTAAACCTCAAATTGGCATCCAATTTTTGTTGAAAATCCTTTGTGAGGTCATTTGTGACCAAACACAATAATCAATTTGAGCTTAGTCCAAAGTTAGCTCAAGTTTGACCCAAATTAGCCCCATATGCCTAATTTGGGTCTAAATCCAAATTTCATCAAAAGCCACTAAATTCATTACCAAATTGATTTCAAAATGACTTCCATCCTTCATGAAAGTTGTTCATCGTGATGTTTTACACCAAACACAACAATCAATTTGGACTTAGCCCATGGCTAGCCAAAATTCGACCCAAACTTAGCCCAACAAGCTTAAAATGGGTAAAAAATAAAAAATCGACCAAATTTATTAACCAATTGACCTCAAAATGACT
>NW_018245095.1:458-2276 GCF_001263595.1 Phalaenopsis equestris | reverse complement strand
TTTTGTCTCGTAACCCGTGTGGTCTTTGCTCTATCGTCCATCTATGTGAGCCTCTAAATGATTTATAACAATTATTATTACCAAGAAAAATAACAGAGAATTGTGACTTCTTTAGGTAGGTGGATCAACTCAAAGATTCCACCGCCAACAGTGATCAGATGTTAAGAGTTTTGCTAGAGAAAGAATTATCTCGTGGCATTAACCAATTATTGATTGATACTCTTTTTTATTGTTGTGTTACTCACTGTTTTGTAAGGTGTTTGTTTTTATTTTATAACATTCAAACATAATATTTATTTTCAATTATGAAAAGTGCTAGCAAGATTGTTTTTGTTAAAAACAACACTATACAACAACGACAGAAAAGGTCAATTATTTAGAAATAATTGTATCACAGCTGCTACAAAACTAAGCAAAACAAACAGACAATCAGTTTCTACATAGTAACTTCCTAGCACAGGTGCTAGAAAGTTGTATGACTCAATTTTCATGATTTTTTATGTGCTTTGAAACTTTATAAATGTGGAAGGGACGCACTAGATAAGAAGAAAGAAAAAAAAAGATATACTAAATTTTGTAAATCCTTAAAGTGATTGATATCTAAATCAACACTAAATTTAGCAGCACCAATTCCTTTTGATACAATTTTTTTATAAAAAAATGAAATTATGTTCACTTAATCAATTGAAGCACAAAAAATACAAGAAATGTTATAGAAAAAGAGAAATACTTAAAATTAAATACAATAAGAGAAATTTGCATACACACCACAAAATGCTTATATATCTATATATCTAAAATCTAAGGTCTAATATTTACAATTATAATACTTTGGTGTTATAAACTATGCATGAAAAGGAATATTTCACTTTTAAAAATTAGTAATTGTGATATTTTTGATGCGATGTGAATGATTTGAGGTTTAAACACGAAATGTGAAAGTTTGTGTAGATATGTAATTATATAAGAATTTTGTGATATATTTGTAAATGCCCCTAGACATAATTAATACCACACTACTTTAAGGGATCATATTACATACTTGATTGGTTCACATTAATCCTTAATTTGGGTTGATTTATATTTTTTAAAAATAGATTTATATATTTAAAGCATTTCGTTCAAATAACAAGTCATCTTCATAAAACCTCATCTTTTGGATGCGGCAACGGCTACAAATCATGTAAGAATATGAGATATATCATGATGCAAGAAAAGAATGATACACAAAAGTTTTGAATTGTAAATTTAATAGTGACTACAATACAAGTAAAGTTCTAGCATAAGACTAATTGCATCAATAGCTAATTAGCTATGAATCATATAAGGGTTTGGTTTGGATAAGCAAAATACTTGGGATAATTACATACAAATCATCTGAAATATTGATATTTAGAATTAACCGCCTAGGTGGTTTATTTTACTATCAAATTGATGTTGATACGTCATCAACAAATCTAACATCTGACATGAATCTCAAGTCATGACATAGATCTCAAGATGATCTTTTGAGCAAGAAATGTTCAAATTTCAATCAAAATTCATTCAGAGCTCTGACTTCAGCAAACTTATGGTCAAACTGATTGACTTAGCGTGACAGACCCAATGAAACCAAAATTAGTCTAATCCTACTCAAACCAAGCTCAAATGAAGACATATTAAACCACTTTTTTGAAGCTTTTTAAGCATATTGGGAGGGTCAAGTGTCGAATCTGGCGAGTTCATATTCAAATCGAGCGTCTCGATAAAACGGATCCAAAGAATCCAAGGTTGCTCAATTATGATATCGTTAAGGTGCTTAAATGTTCATCAAACGCC
>NW_018245095.1:0-202 GCF_001263595.1 Phalaenopsis equestris | reverse complement strand
ATGGAGGCCCCGCCAACAACCAACTATTATCTTCTACCACTTGTGTGTTGTCGCCAATCATCATTAGTCACCACCCACTCCCTGAGATGAAGCATCGTCCAAAGCAATAACTGACACCACGAAGTCACAAATCAACCTATGAAGCGATGTATCATCTCGAACACCGGGACCACAAAGATGATGCAATAATGTATCCCGAAAA
>NW_018245094.1:0-1177 GCF_001263595.1 Phalaenopsis equestris | reverse complement strand
GGATTATTTAGGAGCATCTCCCACAATAACTATTCCTACGGTACTGTAGCAACTACAGTACCGCGGTAAGCTCCCGCGTCACTTATAAGTACATGTTAAAAATCTCAGTCTTTTATGGTACAAGTTCGGAATAATAATATACTCGTGCACGTTGATAATTTTTCTTCCATCTTAGACAATAGTAAAATAAGGCCCACACTTCGCTATGCTAACTTTGCTATGCTAACGGCGGTTGTATCAACAAAATATAAGTTGGTGGCTTACTCCATACAACAATAGAGGACTAATTTTAAGCCCTGTTAAGCCGACAAAAAACATGTCGTTCATGGGTGAGTTATGTTATATTTAGACGATTCTTCGAAAACAAATGTATTAATATATATAAATGAAAAAGTTAAGATATATATGGTTCATTAAACATTAATATTAAAAGGTAATTATAAGGATATAGTTCCTAAAGCTTGTTGCAAATTAAATTAAACATTCTAATGTGAGAACATCATACAAGGTTCACAAATGTTATTTCAATATTTAATTTATCATGTGATTTTCTCATATTTCAATAGAATAATCAACATGCATGTTATTTCTCTTTCTATTGTAATTTAAACTGTAATTATTCCGCTTGGTTATTTTGATTACAAATTAAATGCTTATTAAAATAATTCAAGCTTAAATGAGTGAAAAAATAAGGCGCTTGGTGATTTTATTGTTATTTCATTGTTTTCAGATTTACGAAAAATTTTACTTCACAAGTGATCTAAAGATAATATTTATGATTTAATCTCCAACCTACCATCTGTTCTCCTCTTGAAAACTTGAAGCCCTAAAACCGGTTCATGACATTTAAAGTATACAATCAAATTTAAACCCAAAGCATCGATAGATATGTCCTGGATTTCCTTCTACAGCATCCAGCTCTTTCTTCTACACTAGTAAGTCCAGGACTTCCTTCTACCGCACACAATCTCTTCCCACTAAAAAATTGGGTCCTAGATTTCTTTCTAAAACATCTGTGAGCTCCACAAAAAACATTTGTCTTCACCAACTAGTACATTCAACATAAATAGTGCAACTAACAAAAAAAACAGAATGGAGATTACAGAACGATAGCAGTGAAGCATCACTACCCATTCATGTCAATCCTCCCATATGTTGTCTTCAAGCCAACAATTCC
>NW_018245093.1:0-817 GCF_001263595.1 Phalaenopsis equestris | reverse complement strand
CGTTTGACTTGTCACTGAGAGCAGTCTGCTTAGGCAAATACCGATAAACATTTTGCTTGTTAGGCGGCTCCTTTCGGATCAAATAACTTCATTTGTTGCGACGAGCTCGAATTGAAGTTAAATTGATACGATCGTCGACGAACTTGTCCGACGACCACGAATGATAAAACAGACTGCGTCGGTGCTTCTGAAACGTCGATTTTTTCTTGGAAGAACACCCATATGGGTGGGGTTCCAAGAGAGACCTGATTGTGCATGAATTAAAGAGTTTAAGTTAAATAATAATATTAAATTAAATTATATAAAATAATAATAATAATAACTATAATAATAATAATAATAATGAAAACAAAATTGCTTTATAAAACTCTACGCCTCCCTGGACCGAACGAACTTCACGCAAAAGGACTAGTCGAACTCCTTCCCTTCTCTCGGCCAAAATCTTTGGCCAACGCTCCTCCTCGCCGGCAAACAATGCTCGCCTGGCTCTTCTCTCCTTTCCTCATCCTTCAAACGAGACAAGAAGCTTTTCTTCCTCTTTTGAGCCCCCCAACTAGGGGTGCAAACGAACCGAACACGAACGAACAGTGCTCGTGTTCGTGTTTGGTTCGTTTGAAATATAGTTTGTTTGAAATAGGCTCGTGTTCGAAATTGTTCGTGAAGGGTCAGTTCGTGTTCGGTTCAGAATTGTTCGGAATTGTTCGAATCGTTCGAATCATTCGAATCGTTCAAATTCGAAATGTTCGAGATGTTCGAAACGTTCAAAATGTTCGAAATGTTCTAAATATTTGAAAATTTTCAAAATTGTATATATTTT
>NW_018245092.1:0-737 GCF_001263595.1 Phalaenopsis equestris | reverse complement strand
TCTTCTCTTTACCCTATCTTGGTTGCTCTAATTCCTTCTCTATCTCTTTGTTCTCTCGATCCATTTCTATTTTTCCACTCTTCTTTTCTCACTCTCCTTCTAGCTCTCTCTTTCTATCGGTCTCTACCTCCCACTCTCTTGCTTTCTCTTTGTTATCCTTTTCTCTCTCTCCCTCTCTAAGATTCCCTCCATCCATCCATTCCTACTCTCTATATCTTTTCTTGCTATAGCTTGCTCTCTCTTATCTTTCACTCTCCCTATTTTCTTGCTCCCTTTTAATCTCTCCCACAGCCCACACTTTTTCTCTCTTGCCCTCTATCCCCTCTCTCTCACCCTCCATATCGCTCTCTTTTTTCTACCTACTCTTTATCTCCCTCTCTCTTTGGACCTCCCCCATTCTTCCATATTTTTGGTCATCCCTCTTTCCTTCTCACTCTCTTCTACTTTCTCACACGCTTCCTCTTCCCTCTTCCGCCACCTCTTATTCTCCCTTTCCCATTATCTCACTCTTATATCAATGCTCTCTCTCGCTCTCTCTCTCTCTCTCAACTATACCTCCCTCCCACGCCCACGATCACTATCCCTCTCTCTGCTCTCTAATGTCTCCTCTATTGTATCTTCTCCCTAATTTTTCTATATCCCACTCTCCCTTCCTCTCACTTTATCCATTCTTTTTCCCTCTCTCTCTCTTTCACCAACTAGGCCTCCCTCTATTTCTTTTTCTCTTATTATATATA
>NW_018245091.1:906-2660 GCF_001263595.1 Phalaenopsis equestris | reverse complement strand
TTTTTTTGGTGTAATTTAGAAGCCTTTTTCTTAAGTACAACAATTTTTTTCTTTTTTTTTCTTGAATACAATGTTGTTCTACTCACTAGACTCAGTCTATGAACATATTATTTAGCTTTGACATTCTACTTTTGTATTTTAGAACCAATTTAATCTTCATTATATGTTGTTTAGAAATTTTACATATTACTCACTTCATTACAACATGATTGTACTTCTTATTTTCCTTGAGCACAACTATGTTGTACTCCTCAATTTGTCTTGAGTTTAAATTTATGATCATTGTTCTGCACAAACTTACTGTTTTGTGTTAAGAAGATATGTATCTGATATTAATTATTTGTTGTGAAACGTGGAAGCATTTTTTCCCTTCAGTACAACCACTGTTTCTTTATTTTTTTCTTTAATACAACATTGTTCAACTCACTCACCTAAGTCTATGAACATATACTTTGGCCCTAACATTCTAAGTTTGTATTATATAATTTATTTAATCTTCATTATATGTTGTTTAGGAATTTTAATTACTATTTACTTCACTAGAACACGGTTGTACTTTTTATTTTTCTTGAGTACAACCATGTTGTACTCCACAATTCATCTTGGATTTAAATTTCTGATCATAACGTGTTTCCCAAACTTATTATATTTTGGTTAAAAACACGTGAATGATTGAGTAATCTGGAATATAAACATATAATTTCGCCATGACATGCTAATTTGGTATTTTAGAACCTATTTAGTCTTCATTATATGTTGTTTAGGGATTATTAATACTATTTAATTCACTACAATATTTATGTACTTCATATTTTTCTTAAGTACAATCATGTTGAAATCTATAGTTTATCTTGTGTTTAAATTTCTGATCATAATATGTTGCCCAAAATTACTATATTTTGATTAAAAATACATGTTTTTGATATTAATTTCTTCTTAGAGTACTTTAAAAGCCTTTTTCTTCAATGCAACCACTATTTTTACTTTTTTTAATGCAAAATTATTCTGCTCACTGGACTTAGTTTATGGACAGTACTTTAGAACATATTCAATCTTCATTATATGTTATTTATGGATTTTACACACTATTTTATTCACAACAAAATGGTTGTACTTCATATTTTTTTTAATACAATCATGTTATAGTCCACAGTTTGTCTTGGGTTTAAACTCTTAATCATAACTTGTTGCCCAAATGTGTTATATTTTGGTTAAAAACACATGTATGTAATATTAATTGTTTTTAAGAATAATTTAGAAGTCCTTTTTCTTTAGTACAACCACAATTTCTCCCCCTTTTTTTAATGCAACATTATTCTCCTTTATATTTTGGCACTTGATTGATTGTGTGATAATATCATGTAGCCCTAACATCCTGATAAGAGAATACCATTGGCTAACACATTACTAAGGAGTTGCAATAACTTTGAGGAATTTCTATATTGACCACTATCTAAAAGTGTCACCTCTTCAGCAAGATGTACCTCCCATAATTTAACTTTTGGAATATTAGGATGTTAAGAAGCATTCAACTTGGGTGAACATGGGTTAAGATTTACTATAAATTAAGCCACTCTAATGATTGAGTTGTCTAACAAAGAAGTAAAAGTCAACTGGCATAGGGAACCTCTATCTAGATTTAGTTCAATACAATTGTAAAATAAAAGAAATATATAAACATATAGAGAATCCCACTAATTTTATAAGTAAAATTATACATTTTTTTTTCTTTACAGCCTGTTTTTTTTCCCTAC
>NW_018245091.1:0-895 GCF_001263595.1 Phalaenopsis equestris | reverse complement strand
ACTATGAAGTAACCATGCATCATCTTTTTTTGCGAAAGACATACATGAATTTACAAGTTATGATTGAGCAGATGCTACATAAAAGTTTTCAATAACCAAACTTGACATTGTAGTGGCTACATGAGTGAATTTGTCACACTGTTGATAGTGGGGATATTTAGGATATTATTTTAATTGGCAATGTATATATAATATACTTCTAACAAACCTTATTCCCCTAAATTGTAGATTTGGTTTTTTGAGCATACGAATGTTCTGTATCCCACATCACAATAACAAGACCCTGTATCACGTGGTGGTTGAGATCAAAGACATGCAGATAGAAAAGGTACGACTTTATTTTTTTAGAGTTTCACCATTATCACATAAAACGTTTATATATCATTATTTTGCCTTAATATAATTGTATATATATATTATCAAAATTGTCTAAGAGTCAACTTTAGTATATGAAGTTTCTCTTGCTCTTTATCCTCCAAGCTTGACTTCTTGTCCATCCCTTATTTACAGGCCTCTTCCCCTCTTAATTTATTTGACAGACATCCCTTTATTGGAACAAAGGTCAGCTGAACAAAATGCTCGATAAATGGATTAAAGTACACCTTCTGTTGCTAACACTGTTCATGGTCCAAATATCACAGAAATTTATTATCCTCTTGTTAGAACCTAAATTGTCTTCTTGGGAACACGCTCCTAGAGTTCAGCGTCGGTTCGAATCGAGGACAATTGCTCGCAACTCGCACTACGTTGTCAATCGCAGGCTCGCACGGTGTCGTCGATCGCAGGCTCGCACGGCGTCGTCGAATGTAGGCTTGCACGACGTCTTCTTCCTTGCGCTCTGACGTTTTGCTTGCAGGCCTGCACGACGGTTTCGGCTCCGTCTGTAGGCTGATTC
>NW_018245090.1:0-3282 GCF_001263595.1 Phalaenopsis equestris | reverse complement strand
AGCCTTTTCACCTCTCATAGCCCCTCATCCTCTAATTTTAACCTTAAATTTGTCTATTATTGTGAGAAAAGCACTTACTCTATTTAGGATGAAATTTTGTATGGGTCTAAGAAATGGGATCTATCTCTTGTTAATTTTTTTATTAGCAAATGTGCTTTTTATGGGGCTTTCCTAAAATCTATCAAGAAAACCTTGATTTGAAAGGTAATCTCCAACCCCTCTCTCTAAATGATTGGTTATTCCTACTTAGAACTTAGATTTTCCTCATCGAAGGATTTTCAGTATGTTTGGCTGGGGGGTGTGAGGGGTGGAGTGTGGAAGCTTCATTCTTCTTTGGGAATCCTTTTATTCTTCAAAGATGGACCTGGCTTCAAGTCGATCGAGGAGGATCAAGGAATTCGCATCCATCCCCCTTTGGGTTAAACTTCTTATTCTCCTTTTATGTTGCTAGGATTTTAATGACATTTTTAAGATTTGTAGTAATATTGGTATTCCCTTAGCATGAGATGCTCTCACTACAAATAAATCACATCTTATCTTTTCTAGGTTGTGTATTTAAGAAAAAAATGGTGTCACTTAGCTTGATGAAATTAATATGAATCTTAATTGAAAAAATCATCGTTTGAAAATCCAATATGAATGAAACTCAATCCTTATATTGATTGTAATTCTTACTTCCTTGACAACAATTTGAAGCCATCAACTCTCTATTCCTACTCCAACCCAAGTTTTCCTCGCAGGTGAAGCAACAACATGATTCCACCTTCCCAATGCTCTCTTATCGTCAAAAGAATTAACAACTTCACAAGTTTAACCCCTTCCCACCTCTCAAATCTTACTTCGCTTGTCGTTGCTCCCTTGTCTTTAGATATTGTTGATTCAAATAACATTACTCAACTCAACTTCTTCCTTCTTATCTATCCTTAATCTTAATTCCCTTGTAAGTTCTTCTCCTCATGCAAACCTCCTTGTAAACATCCATTCCACTGCTATAATTTCCAACATCCCTAAAGAATTAATAAAAAAAATGGCATCATTGAGCCCGCTAACCTCCCCTCCCCCTTCTCCCTCATAAATTTGATCCCACTTTATGATGGCCCCTCATATTGTCGCCTAGAACACTCATGACGTGCCATGGATGTAGAAATCTCATTTCATTCTTTAACCTTGAATTTTTTGTAACGTGGAACCAAAATTAACCCATCATTTCTTACTGACCCATTATTATTACTCTCTCAAATACTATTTTCTAATGAAGGTGAATGCAACAACTTTCTTCTCTCGTATCCTAGGAGGATATAGATCAAATGAAACAGTGTTGACTTATAATTTCAACACTTCGCTATGGATAAGGTTATTAATGAAATGTTCAACGACAAACATTACCCTTCCCCTTACCTCTTTATTGTTTATGTTGCTAATAATCATCCAAAATGAGAAGCTTTATGGCATTTTATTATTGATTTTGTTGCTATATTGGATAAATATTGGATCATTCTAAGTGACTCTTATTGTTACATATTTAAAAAATATAAGGTTGGGGGTACATCCATTTCTTCTTTTAAACTCACCTATTTTAAATGTTGCATCTTACCATCTAGGCTCATGAACTTTGCATAAGAAGATATGTCTTATACTTGGTGGAATGTCAGAGTAAATGCCACATCACCTATAATTAGGATAAGGCTATGGTTAATTTTCTCTGGAGTAATGTGCTCCCTCCCATTGTTTAGACCACTCCCCTCATTATTACCATGGCCCTCCTCCCCTCCACTCAAGCATCACTTCCAATTTAATAACCAATGGTTATAGTTGATTGGATTTTACTCTATTGTTATAGTAATGTGATTTATGCCATCCTATGAGGACTCATTTTTTTCTTCGATTCACAAGTTGAAATCTATGAAGAATATATTGAAGCTCCTTAACTATAGCTCATATGCATATCTCAAGGAGGCCATTGATGGATTGATGATGTAAGCAAGAAGCAAAAAGTTTTTTATTTTATTTTATTTTATTTTTGTAATCTGCCTGCCTAAATGAAACTTTAAACTTTAGAATTAATGAAGTTTAATATGGGGAGGTGCTCTTAAGTTTATTTTCATTAGAATCAATTGAATGAGAGACAGAAATCTCTATTGACTATATTCTCATGCTTGCTGGTATTTTATCTGATCACAATAGCATTGTGAGAGTTATTATTAAACATTTGAAAAGGATATTTCAAGATTGTATTGATTTACTAGCTCTTGAGACCTCTTCCCCTTGGTAAAGCTATGCATTCTTATTTAACTTATTTTCTTATTGCTCCAACCACTTTTGATGTAGTTAAAAATATTGTTTTCACTTCTTCGAAGAACTCAACTCTAATTCCAAATTGTTCCACATTTGAAATCTTTTCCTCTTTTTTGGAATTAGTTGGTGAAGACTTTAACGGTGAAGCAAATCATTTTTCCTTACTCTTAAAAAATCATCCCACCTCCCTTAATGTTATAACTATCACTCATGTCTCAAAAATGACTCCTTCTCTCTCTAATTCTCTCTAATTATAGGTCAATCTCATGTTGCAATGTCTTATATAAAATTATGGTTAAAATTTTACTTAATCGTCTCAAGCTTGTTATGCATTATATTATTCATGTTGCTTAGCCAATTTCATCTCGAATAAACATGCTTTTGATAATATTATTATCATTATGAAGTTCTCGACTCATTATCATTTCTATCTTTGTGCCAAAGTGAATGTGGAAAAGACTTTTGACTTAGTGAACCATGCATGTATCATTGGCAGATTGTATAAGAAGGGTCATCTTTTTTGATTTATTGAATAAATTTAAGCATGTGTTACTCAAGTTAATTTTTTTATTTTCATTAATGGGGCACTTGAAAACTAGTTTTCTTCTAACACGGGGTTAAGATAAGGTTGCATTTATTCTCCCTTATTATTTTTATTGTCATGGATGGCTTTCTAATTTTATTAAGCATAGTATCTCTAGCGAACAGTTTAAATCACTTATATATAAACATCACTCTCTCAGATCCCATCTTATGTATGTTGATGACTTAATCATTTTTTGTGAGACTTATATCCATAAATTTCTTAGACTTGATAATATGTTGATGACCATTCATAAGGCTTTAAACCTTATGCTCAATTTCTTTTAAAGTTCAATCTGATACACAAAGAACACTCATAATACTCATGTTGTCAGTGGCACTCTTGGCATCACCACATCTCAATCTAGTATCACTTAACACAATTATATATTGGTTTAAAACTAT
>NW_018245089.1:0-383 GCF_001263595.1 Phalaenopsis equestris | reverse complement strand
TGGTATGTTTGTAAATGCCCTTATCAATATAGAATAAGGGTCTCAGAATTCGGGTTTGTTTGGGGGAGCTGAGCTTATTGAATAATCTGCTGATAAATTGATTAAAATTAATCTGCTGATAATCTATGTGCGGTAGCTATTACAAATTTTTTATTTTTATTTTTTAAGTCAGACCGCAGTCAGAAAGCGGCCACCACACCTAGACAGGTGCAGTGTGAAAACGTTCTTTTCAGCTTTTTGAAAACGCATAAGCTGCCAAAACACAGTTTGCCCAAACAGACCAGGTGCGTTTTCAAAATGTCACCGCACCAAATATGCCGTCCCAAACGGACCCTGAATCATTGCAGGCTCATTTAATTGCTTGAAGTCAGCATATTTAAGAG
>NW_018245088.1:0-5581 GCF_001263595.1 Phalaenopsis equestris | reverse complement strand
TGTTGAGTCAAAGTGCTATCAAACATTATAAAAAACCCATCATTTCTCTATACATCATAAAATCCATTGAATTCTTACTTATGACTTTCTCTAGTTTAGTTGATAGGCTCATGGGGGTACCAATAAACTCATATCTTATTAGATTAAACTTTATGACTAAATCATTGACATATTAAGTTTATGATACAATAATTTCATAATATTTTAATTCTACCTATAAACCCAAAACATAAATGAATTACCTTATTAAATTGATTTTGAACCCTTTACTCAGAATTGTTTTAAATTTATCATAGTGAATTTTCGAGTAGCTCTTAAAAGAATGTCATCTCATATATCTTTGCTACTATTGTTTTATCTTCAATCATCTCAATAAATATCATGGTATCCATCTTATGTTGATTAAAACTCTTACACGAAAGTGCTTAATCTCTAATACAAAACTCCAGGAACATACTTTAATTAATTAGTATTTTTTAGAATTTGAACACATGAATTCAACATAGAATTTAATACAAGCCTCCAACCACCTCTAATGTGCCTAACAATTTGAGGACCATCTCCTTAAGGCCAATTGTGTCAGAAGGGATTTGAACCCCCGACCATCTCCTTAAGGTCTTATACCGTGAATGCTAACTTACAAGCTGGGATACACGGCAAGATGCACATTAGGTTTTAAAAAGCTTGAAACTCAATATTAAACTAGACATGTTTATGAGGCTTAAGTTGACTACTTTTTGGGTTAATTGGGTAGATTAAATCAAAATTTGTATGATTCACATAATGAATACGATAAGGAAGTGCTAAACTTTGAATTAGGCAGATTTGGATTAATCATGTCGACTCGCATAATAAACGATTAAGATTCAGGCAAAGAATATGTATACTTGTCATCTCAATTCGTCAGTAAATAACTCATAATTTAATAAATAAACACGAACAGTATATATATACAACGGACATGGAAGCCCACTGCAAGCTTCTGCCGAACAGAAGCAGATGTACCGGAGATGATGATGATAATTAAAAAAAAAATGAATTCACAAACTGAAATTAAAATCGATTTTAAAAGGGGTGATGTTTTGCATTCCCGAATATCCCGCCGAGCAGTTCTTGCCGGTACGGCAGAAAGCTCCGGCGATAACCGCCCGCAGCAGCGGGCTGCCCGCCGCCCGAGCCGCCCCTACCCGAAAAGACAAACCTCTCCTTCCCATCGCTCCGACTCCGACCGACAACCAGATCTCGGAGTTTCCACTTCCGCGACACCGATGATGATGCCGATGAACCCGTAGAGCCGCTTTTACGCCACCTATCGGGAGACGGCGGGACGAAGTTCGACGGAGCGGACCTCGATAACCGCTCCAGATCCTTTGCCTCTGACGATGAAGACGACTCATGAGATCCCGATCGCATATCACGCTTCTCGTATTCCATCATCAATCGCGCCACCCCCTCCGCCAAATCGTCCTCCTCCTTAGGGTTTCCGGTTCCGCCAACGAGGTCGCGATTGAAGACCGGATAGACGGGGAGAATCTTGCCGTTGTAGAAAATCTCGTCCGCTGTCGTATCGGGTAAAGAACCCGGATCCGAGTCGATTGAAAACGCGAACTCGAAATCATCTTCCTCCTCGCTAACCATCTCGAGCTGCGCAGTCTCCGGGAGCTCCGCTGCGCCGCCGGATTCCATTATCCCGACCCCCAGCTCCTCCTCCATTATCTCTCCAAGTCGTCCTCTCCCCATCTCTCTCTCTCTCACTCTCTCTGAAATTGCTGATTACTGAAACAGACGACGGAATAAAGTGGGGGATGGACTGAGAGGCGTATATAAAGCGGAGCAGGCTGTGAGTCGTGGGGACGAAGTTACAGACGATGAGTCGCATGCCGAGTTGGCACGTGTGAGCCTTGGGCTCTTCAATCTTCTATGCGCTCTAGCTCCTAACGAATATTTATGCGAAACAGTAAATCCACCGTTGAATTTGGATTAAACGGTCAGATCTTGTAGGAAGGTTCTTCTCCGAAGTCCCCTCGCGTACGCGTTATGTTCAACGGCACGACTGTTCCTGAAAGGCAACTAGAGAGCGAAAAAAAAAGGGTGAACGGCTTCGTCACGTGATCGACGGGGAGGGATTTTTCTAGTCGGTCAAATGGAATTAGTAGGTCAAACAATATTAATATTGTTTAAGATTTACTTAAGAAAAAATTATAATTAATAATTATAGTTAGTAGAATTTTTATGTTATATAAAGAGTATACTTAACTTAGAAATATTAAACTCAAATTAACTCAACTTGAATTTGTTTTTCTCTAATCCAAACTAAAATATGTAGCATGAATATGACTCACATAGCATGTATGATATATACATGTTTTCGTGTAATCGAGTCACCATTTAAGGTGTTGCAAACTCCTTAAACTTATCAACTTTGATTAGTTAGCTCTTCGATAAAATTTTAGAGGTGTAATCATTCTTCCAAATCGTGCCTGAGATATGCACAATATTTCTTAGGGTCTCAGAGATATCCTCCTAACTTTATTGGTAGTAGTGTTTTTTTTTTTTTTTTTTGAGGAAGTCTTTATTCTGGATTGCGTCTAGAACTTCGGCCATAGAGACTATTAGTGGCGTGCTTTGAGGAAGTTTGTGAGGCTTTTAGTGGTGGCCTCCTTTTGTCTTGCTGATTGAATCATCACACATGATACAAACGAACTTCATGATACATCTTTTTATTGGCCATTTAGTCGTTCAGGGATGACCGTGACTCCTTGAAATGGTCCCTAGTGGGCGAGCATGGATTTTGCCTTGGTCTCTAGAACCCTTTGTGAGCACTTCATTTTAGTGGGTATCGACCGAGTAACCCTTTTCTAGCAATAAGAGGAGAATTTTATTCTTTAGTAGAGATATTGTCGTTGACAAGTTACAATAGCCTGGTCATTGTGCCAACACGATACGTGCGACTGTAGGTTCAAGGTCCTGAACTTTCAACATTTCTCTCTAGAAATGAGTTATAAATGAAAACAAGGATTTGTCTTGCCCTTGACGAAGTTGTAGGAGAGCTTGCGAATTTCTCTTGGGCTTTTGCATGCTGGTGAATCAGGCTACGAACATTCTCTTGAAATTTACATATGAGGTAAAAACTCCGGATGGTAGACTATTGAACCTATGGAGGTTCAACTCTCTAAGTGTCATGAAGAACAGACGACACGATCTCATTGTTGATTCTTAATAACATATTACCAACTTAAAAGAGGTGATGTGGTTGGCTAAATCTGATCATCCTTGATAGGAGCCTAAGGTCGGGACCTTGAAATGCTCCAGGGCTCGACTTTAGATATTTTTTTTAGGAGAAAGCATTTTCATGAGGTTGGAATTCTTCTCCTTGAGTTACTCATCTTCTTGTTTGTGACATTATCCACACTCACAACACCTTTCAGAGTTTTGAACCTGAATCTATCCGTAAATCACACCTAAGGAATATAACATAAGTGAGGAGGGAAAAAGAGATATCAAACAGGGAAAGACATGAATCTCAAGAGGGCAAAAGTAGTAATTCCCTCATGGTCTTTTTGAAAGTGTCTCATTTTGTACATTAATGTTCTCATATTTATATTAAATGGAAGTTACATTACGAAAGGTAAATAATACTCTTAAGATTCTCTAATTTCGGTCAGTCATTTGCCATTGTTTATGTTGAATGCTTTCTTATCAGATTGTCATTTCGCTCCCTCCTTTGTTGGTGAGTCATTCATTTGCTTATTCGATCGACTTTCTCGGTTCTTCAAACTAGATAATTTTCTCGGTGCCGCATGAAAGCTCTTTGTGCTCGCTGTAGTTCAACTACTATTGAAAGACAAGATTATCACTTGAACTATGAATTTATTTTGGTGCAAATCAAGTGATGATGAGGTATATAAAATTTATATAAGACCTTTGATAAAACAAATTAACAATATTTTCTCACAACTAATTTTTGTAAAAGCAACTTAACAAATTCATTCTGCAAGAAATTTTCAGTTGCCAGCTTATTAATTAGGGAGCATAATAAACCATAAGGAGTGAACTTTCTATTAAGTAACTAATAAAATTCTAAAAGCTGCTTTTTCTAATGTCAACATTAAATAAAAAAGGGTTACTACACTTTGATCACCCATTGATATTTATAAACTAACCACCTAGGTGATATTTTTGAACTATCGGACCGATGTATCTACGCGTGACATGATCAAACTATTGAGAATTCGATCAAAATAAAATACAAGGTTTGGGATTTTAGCATGAATCTTTATATTTGATTGATAATTTAAAAAATGGATGGAAAAAAAAATTGATTTGTTAATAACAAGTTTCTGAGTGGTCCGTGTGTGATTGGCCCAAACAATGACAATTTGAAGATGAACATTCAAAATGATAAACAAAAGAGGTTGAAAAAATAAAGCCCAAAAAATCTTTCTCTAATATTCTATCACGTTGGACGGTCAACCACCTGAAGCCACATCACCATATACCTCATCGACGGTCGGCGTGGCGGTCAGTAGTTGGCCTCTGGAACGTGCGAATGTCTGAACGAAATATCTCTTACAGCCTAACTAAGAAGAAAATGCAGGTTAAGAAGATTTTGTTGCCATCATGAAGAGATTTTTGAGGGGAGTCAGTAGGAGGAGAAGAATTGCTAGCGCGAATACTGCGGCAGAGCTATGTGTGAGATTAATGATTGGTTTGCTTTGCTCTAATGTCCATTCGACTTTGATTTTGCATGCTTGGCGATGAATGAAACAAGTAAGCCGACCATTAAATTCTCCCATTACCTTTCTTGATTTCTGTTTTCAGCTAGGTATAAAGCCCCACAAGAAGCTTTTATTTTACCCTAAGTTCAGGAAGATTTCTGAGTTTATTAAGAAAGTTTTGCTCTTTCCAACATCAAAATCTTTGAAAAGCCTCCATCATTGTTCTTTTGTGATGAAGTTGTTAGCTTGGATGAATTCAACATTACATGGAGAGAAACCAGATATCAGACAGAGTTACTATCAATTGGGAAGGTAGTTAAGTGAAGACTTGGTAAATAATTTACAAAACTCATCAACCTGGAAAAAGCCTTTAAGTCTCAGATGAATGAGTAGTTCAATGTTCTGCTAGGATTGATCAGGTTTTCTTTGAATGAGTAGCATTAATGGCCATGTTTAAACATTTGCGGAAGTTCTTATAATGTTAATAGTTTCTTTAATCTCTGTCTTCCATGTAAAGTTAATGTACTGATGTGCACCTGCCTCAAATGTAAGAAAGAACATGTTACATTTTTAAGATAAATATATAACCATTGATTCACAGTTTCTTGTGTTGTGTTCCCGGCTCAGTTAGTGGAGCATCCGTTTCGGCGGTGTATGTCTCATCTGGATTGGGGTTCAAATCCCCCCAGGCTAGTTGCCCACTATATGGGGGTGTTACTTGAGTGGTTAGGCGCATGGGTCCAACCCAGACTAGACGGGTTGCGAGCGGGTGGTTGGCGGTTACGCCTGTCAACCATCTTTTTAAAAAAAAATAAAATGATAATTGGAAAAATTTATGCAGCAATTGGCAGTAACTGCTAGTA
>NW_018245087.1:0-2200 GCF_001263595.1 Phalaenopsis equestris | reverse complement strand
ATAGGACTTTTTGATAAAGATCTGAATATCGAACCAGCAGGGAAAATAAGCAATATGCACTATTTATCAACAAACCTTCTATTTTGAATAGATAATTATTTAAACTATAGATATTTTCATTGTAGGTAAAATTCAATTTTTTTGGTATTTTTGATATTTTAACAAAACAATAAAACTTCTGAAGATAACTTTAGTTTATGTAAAAGAAAAGCACTTGATATGAAAATATATTTCTCCTTATCATGAGTCAGTAACAAGTATAGGAATTTTGATGTGGAATGTAGGAATTCTGTTGTGGAAGTATGCAAATTGTGCTGTGTCAAATAGGAGTAATAATTTCTTTACCCTTACTACATATGCTAAAAGAACATTGGTTAATTTAAATTTTGAATAGTTCTGAAGACCGGCTAGACAAGAAAGATACTAGCTCTCACTCTAGAGTTTCCTCGATTACCTCCACCTGGGTGCTAACATCACGTATCAGAACATAAAATAATAAATCAACTTGGGGGCTTTAACCTGTCACTTTAAAGTTCTTTAACTCTACACCCTTCAAAGATTATTTCCCTATTTATTTATACTAAATCATATGAATTATATCTCATTCATACAACCTCATGTGAGTTCTTTCCAATTGTTGACTGAGACAATACCAGCTCGGTTCTTACATGTTCTCACAATAAATTTTAACAAATTTTAACATCTAGATAGACCAAACCAAGAAGTAAATGAAGTGCATGAAATTAAATCATCACAACTTCTTCCAACCTTAAAGATCAATACTCTCCACAACTTCCATCCAACACTTTAATTGCTTATCATTTAAAGGAGAAAGATAAGGAAAACTACTCAGAATCCATGGAGAAAATAAAACCACACTTTAATTTAAAAGTAGAAATCATTGTTAAATCAATAAGAAGTCTTGATGAAAATCAAAAGTAGTTTAAAAACAAAAGATAAAAACTTATCTCAAATCCTACACCAAACCCTTGAAGTTCCTTTCAATCTCTTTTCCTTTACAACACTCTTAACTCTCAAAATAAAACTAAAAATAAAAGAGATAAAGTAAATTTTTGGTGCCTGAAAATCTCTCCAAAACTCCCCCTTTCCAGTACTTTCAGAACTTTCAAGCACACTTCAAAAAGTTTCAACTTCCTTCTTTTGTAAATCTCCGAGAGGTGTCTTAATAACTCTTCAAAATGTGTCCCAATTTGATATATTTTCCAAAGGATGCCTCCTTTCATAAGTCTTCTTAGCATATTTTTTTCCTAGTAAACATAACCACCCTCTTTGGCCAATAGGTGCCTCAAATGTCCTTTCAAAATTTGATAAAATAAAGTTAACTGTCGCATACCTGCCTCTGGCGCTAAAGCGCGGGGCCTCTGACCCTCAGGCGCGGCCTTCTCTGTTTCACCGGCGCTTGAGCGCCGGATCTGGCTCTTGGGCGCCAAAGTACTTTTGCATCATTTTCACATTTTTGCTCCAAATTTGATCATTTTTCACTCCTTTTAGCATTTTTCACTTTTTTACTTGTACCTGAAAGAAAAACACACAAATACCTTCCATTAAAGCATAATATCTCAAAAATAGGTATATAAATGTGTCTAAAAATACTATATATTTTAGTTGTATCAGTCTTCTAATCTCCTCCATCTCTTAAGTAAATCTTAATTCTTTGTTTAAGGCCACATCGTCTATGGCCTCCTCTCTTGCTACCTTAGGTTGTATTTGGGGCGGCGGTGTCGTGGGTGTGGTGATACGCTACACTTTCAGGCATTGGCAAAACTGTGTTTGATTTTTTTTTTCAAAAGATTGCATTGAAAAGTTGTGTTTATCAATCTGACCTAACTAAATGTGGTGGCTGCCAAAAAGTCTCTATATTCTTTTGGATTGTCTAACATTTTGAAAATAATATACATTTTGTAATAGCTGACATAACTTTTTGAATATTAATTTCTTCTGCATTTTCTCTCACCATCATTCTTTTATATTCTTTTTGCAGCTATAGGATAAGAATGGTACAATGCATTGCTTTTCTATTGTTGTTGCCTGCCTTTAGCCAGACACTAAATTATCTAGCTCATTCAATTTTTTTTTAATTAATATAGAAAATTTTTTTCATCAATAGAAAAATATGTTTAGCTTCCTATTATCTTTATATACACCTGCAAATTTTTATTGCATTTATGCCATAAGCTAA
>NW_018245086.1:0-1248 GCF_001263595.1 Phalaenopsis equestris | reverse complement strand
AATATGCCTAGGCAAGGAGCGATTATTGCATCAAAACACAGGCGTCCGGAGTCCCGCAGGCACATGGCAAGTGGGCCCTTTGTAATACAATGGTTGTGTAGGTTTTAGAGGGGTGGGGCCCACTTGCCACGTGGCACACTCTCACTGCTCCTGAAGCAAATTTTGCGTCCGGAGTTCGGATATAATAATTTTTCCTAGGCAATTGCTTCCTAATGCTTGGCCGACTAACACTAGGATCTAAGAAGATAATGCTTGCTGACTTCTCTTGGCTTTCGGATGGGCGCATCTTGTTTTTTGAGCTCCACTGGGAGGAAGAAAGGAAAAAAATTTCTTAAATTTTAGCTCTCATAATCTATTTAACTTAGAGCAGTTTTGGATATTTTGTTGAATATGCAATTTTTTTACTTGAAAAAATAATTGGTTTACATTTGTACTGTTTAAAAAACTGCCTAGAAAACACAATAAACTATCACATAAACTGAGAGCATATGCCTTATACTCTGACTTAAATTTGAAGTAGATTATTAAGAGCTAAACAGCTGAAGTTCTTCAGGAAGTAATCTGAGAGCTGTAATAATACTAACCTTCTTTCATTCTCAACAAAATCAGGGGCTTCTGCAGCAGGAGAGGTAGAACAACTCATCAGAATTTCATAATCAGAAAGCTGCTGCAGTGAGAAAGCAATATCTCCCCAATCTAGCATCCTATAATATATCAAGCCAAAATGAAACTTTATAAAGAAAAATATATATGAAATCAAAAGAATTAACATTTTGCAAGTAGATGGATTAAACTAAAGAGCACAGTCAGCTCAGTTTCAGTAAATTTTACTCAAAATGAGAACATATTCTTTAAGATTATCTATATAATGAAACTTTGGAATTTCAAATATAACAAAACTTGACAAATTCTGATCTTCCTAAAAAAAGCTCACTGGGATGAGTACCATTTCATATTGTTTTTGTCATAACTGAAATAACTCAGCTTGGCTGACAGCCTAAGTCAGACTTCTGAAATAATACAACATGCAAAAAAGTTGATATCAAAGAATTCCGTAATGCAATATCTTTATGCTAGGCTGGTTTGGTTTAGGATAATGTCAAATAGATGCAGTGATGCACTCAATTGGATTTCCAAAAATAAAAAAGAAAAAAATTTTAAGAAATCCAAAACAAGAATATATATATAAAAAAGACCAAATAACTCAATTAATTTTTTTTTCCAACCGATGTGCTACTGAGTGAAAAT
>NW_018245085.1:0-232 GCF_001263595.1 Phalaenopsis equestris | reverse complement strand
CAACAACATCAACAACAACAACAACAACAACAACAGCATCAGCAGGGTACATGAACAGCAGCAACAACAGCAACAACACCAACACCAGCAGCAACAATAGGTAGTTGTTGTTATTAATATAATAAAAACAACAACAACAACAATTGTTGTTGGTGTTGTTGTAGTTGTTGGTGTTGCTGTTGCTACTGCTGCTGATGTTGTTGCATGTTGTTGAGTATTGCTGCTGCAGCAA
>NW_018245084.1:0-789 GCF_001263595.1 Phalaenopsis equestris | reverse complement strand
GTCTCTATCGGATGATCGGGAATCCCTCGGAGAGGTAACCTACAGTTGTTAACGAGGCTTCCCATAGTCTAAATGAAAGTATGGAACTCATTAAATTGAGTTTAGTAAATTCATTTGGACTAAGTGAGATAGTGGTACCAGAATGAGGGAACCGTATGATCCTAACTGGTGTTGATCTAATCAAGTTTAATATGCCTCATAACATTTAAAGAACTTTAACCATAGGGCCATATGATTTGACATCATGACCTGATACATTAGAAAACTTAAACTCGTCATGGTGAGGAGCTTGGAGCTATCACGGTGGGCAACACGACCATCTTCAACAGCAGAACATGTCTTCCCCAACTAAACCAATTTCTTTCCTTAGAATTAAACAACAAATCCATAGTACTTTGAGGTAGTTTTCTTATGGAACGTAAATCCTCACCTTATCCTTAGGCCTTTGTATAGCTCTGATGTACAATATAAGCCTTAACTCATCTTAGGATTCCGAGGTTGTCGTTCGTCATGACCCAAATCATCACATCTTCTAGGCTATTTGTGTGATCATTTCACACAAATATAAGCCCTAAATAAATAAAATTTACAAGATGAAACATTTAAATGTTTATCCTCAAAATTGAAGCCAAACAATTGGATAGAATGAAAAGTCACCGAGGTTCTTCTCTGGATCTATAACATCCGTTAGTTCTTCCTTCTTTGGATTCTATAATAAATGTTTCAAATTTGAGCCAATCCATTTTCACACCTTTTTGTCCGATATCGTTGAAAAGTCTTATCCTTTTG
>NW_018245083.1:0-365 GCF_001263595.1 Phalaenopsis equestris | reverse complement strand
ATATTATAAATCAAGTAGTCCACAAGTTATTCAAGTTGCAGGACTAGAGCCACCAACAGCCTAAGAAAGCACAGGCAACTCCTCACCAAATGTTGGCGAAAAGTAGTGCCAGTCGTGCACCTTCACTAAGTCCTTAGGCCAGGAGATATGGTACTATTCTATTATCTTAAATCTAACACCAGATGCATTTTGCATCATCACCCATATCACTAACACTTCCAACCTATGAGCCAGCTGGATGTTTCATATGAAACTGCTACAATTCAAATGTCTTCAATTATAAATGAGGGTTTAAGCATATTATTTGGAACTTGAACCCTTGAGTATTGAATGTGTCTTTGAGTTAAGGTGTGTTGGGTTAAATT
>NW_018245082.1:0-1148 GCF_001263595.1 Phalaenopsis equestris | reverse complement strand
GCAAGAATATTAAAATAAAACATAAGAGAAAAAAAGTGAATAACTGAAAAAAAAAAAAGAAACTAATGTGTAACACCACAAGCCTTGGATTTAACATTTTTTGCTCTAGAACAGAGGATGAAGAAGCAGAAACAACAGAACAGACAACAATAAAGATATTAGAAATAGTATGACTTGTCATAGCATTAGTAATATTTCTATCCATAGTATTATGATTTATAATAAGCTTTTACGTGCTATGTGATACTTCTGCTTCCTATGCATTTACATACAACTCATTTTCTATGAATTTATGTATCCATCACCTAAACTTTTATAATGGAAAAATTACATCAACAAAATATATGTGATATGAAAGATTTGGGTTGTATGCTGTACATTATACTACAAACTCCTACGCATTTACATACCACCCAATTTCTATGTATTTGCCTATCTAACACCGTTTTCAAAATGTGAAATAAATCTTTTCATGCATTGGTAAGATGGTATACATGTTAAAATTAAAGTTTAGGTGTTATATGTTTGTAAATACATAGAAATTGGTGCTATGTATGTACATCTTTGCATACATACTGCCCAACTCCTATGCATGTGCATATCTAACACCTAAAACTTGCTTTTTTAAACTTATATCACCCAAATGTTGCATATCACATTAGAAATAAAATCATTTGTACTTTTGAAAAGTGAAATTCACCCCTCCGACATAAAATAATTCGAAGCTTTTTGCTATGTTCTCTTTAAATTAAATTTTTCTTTGTCGTCATCTTTTTGTTGATTCAATTATGCTTTTGTTGCCGTTAATTTTTTCTTAATAAATGTTTTTTCTTTGCATAACTAATTGTGCATTTATAGAGGTCGAAAATAAACAAAGAGAGATATTACTTGAAAGAATCACATAAGGATGTTGTATTAAGCTTTTGGGGCATTTACATACATACCACAAAATTCTAATGCATTTACATACATACCACCCAATTCCTATGTATTTACATATCTACAACCTACTCTTTTATCATTTATCTTAGCCAAATCTTTCATAACCTATCAAACGTTCCAACCATTTTAATATTTATATACTGAAATACACATGTTTACTTATGTGGCATGTATGTACAAATTCACGTTTATGTGTTAGATATTGG
>NW_018245081.1:0-5594 GCF_001263595.1 Phalaenopsis equestris | reverse complement strand
AGCACACAAATCTTTTGTATTTATGTATCTCACATCTTAACTTTCAAATTTACATAAATGACACTTTTGATTCTTTAAATCCATGCATGAAATTTTGTATTTCGCTTTTAAAAATTGATAATTGTGGTATTCTTGATGTGATATTAATGTTTTTAGTAATATGTGTGTAAAAATGAAAGTTTAGATTTGAGAAATATAAATACATAAGAATTGTGTGCTATGAATGTAAAGGCCCTTTTTTAAAGGCAAATTCGTAATTCTTATGCTTTTATGTATCTCACACCTAAACTTTTCTATTTACATACATGCCACTTTGGTGATTTAAATCTATGCATGAAATATGTGTTTCATTTTTTTAAAAGTAGTAATAATGTTATTTCTGATGTGGTGGTAAAGTTTGGAGTGCTATGTGTGAAAATATCGAAGTTTAGGCTTTAGATATGTAAATATGTAAGAATTGTATGATATGAATGTAAATTTACCTTTTTATATATGTTACACTTTGGTGCTTTAAATCGTATGCATGAAAATGTGTATTACACTTTTAAAAATTAGTTATTGTGATATATTTTTATGTAATATTAAAGTTTTGAGTGTTATCTGCGGAAATATGAAAGTTTATGTTTAAGATATGTAAATGCATAAGAATTGTGTGCTGCGCATGTTAACGCTCCATTTTAAAGGCAAATTCACATACCTTATACATAATTCTTATGAAATTATGTATCTCACAACTAAACTTTGGTATTTATATATATGACACTTCGGTGTTTTAAATCTATGCATGAAAATATGTATTTCACTTTTTAAAAGTGGTAATAGTCATATTTTTGATATGGTATTAAAGTTTTGAATGCTATTCATGTATGCAACAAGTCTCTTAGCTATTTGGTTTATATATGAAAAAATATAAATATTTTTAGGTAGGAGTTGTGTTTTATCAACTATTTTAGAGTTATATATATATAGGTCATCTATTGATATTCATACATTAAAAATCATAGAAGTATAATAAGTTGTATTTAAATAGAGAAATACTTAGTGAAAAGTTCTTTAAACAGTGTTGAGACTTTCGAGCAAGCAGCATCTCAACCTCTAACTTTCCTATCTAAGGATATGTTTTGGTATTCATGTTCGAAACACAAGAATTTAGCATACTTAATGTCTGACAAAGTAAGGTACGATTTATATTATCGAGGTTTTCAACTTGATTATTAGTTTTGACTTAACGTGGCGAGTTTGACCCTTCAATGACCCCTGCTCCTTTAACAAGCTATAATTCACATCCCGAGTTTGACTCGTATAGATTTGTAGAATTAGTCGCCAATGGAATAATACCTTATTATATGAGTCAAGTGGATGAAAATACATCAAACTAAGAAGGTTGGATGTTTTATGAATTGATGAAAACAACACAAGGACCACTGTGGGAAGGTTGTACATCTCATTATGAGTTATCTGTAGCTTTCAGAATACTGAAAATTAAAATAGAGTTTAACATACTCAAGAGTGCTTCAATCAATTTGTAGGATTTTGAAAGTAACAAATCTTAAGAAAAAAAATTAGTTCCACAAGACTTAAAACAAAATGAAAATATTAGTTTCCAAATTAGGTTTGAAATTAGATGAGATTCACTGTTTTATAAATGAATGCATTTTATTGTATAAGACATACGACAAAGACTCAGAGCAGATTTAGTGAGTCTCTTAGATTTCACACTTTAGAATAAAAATAGTAAGAGACTGAAAAAGTTTCATACAAGAGTTTTTTTGTCCAGCAGCTATTCCACATTTATAAAGGCTATTTGCTTCTATGCGTACTACTCCATATATGAGATGACATCATACCATATCAGAGGAAATCAATTCAACGAGTTATCCCATAGATGAAGAAGTATGAAAACATTTTAATTGTACATATTCTAAATTTGATGTGAATGCATGCAATGTTAGGTGATAGTTTCACGCTTTACAGTCAGACCGTCTCGCCCTACTCTTATTGCATAGTGATCATTACTTCATATAATTTTCTGCTTGAGATGTGTATAACAACTTTCTTCTTCTTTCTGATTTTGATTATTCCATGTGCGGATAATCCAAAAGAAATGATTGATATATATTTGCAGCCGTTAATAGATGAGCAATAAATTCTTTAGGAAATGTGTCATTACATATGACGTTTCCATTAATGAGATTTTCTGATGAAAATAACTTTAATGTGAATAATAATTGATTTTTCTGCATATGAAAAGTTATTCAGTTGTAGCACTGCAAGAAAGTCCATATTCAATAAAATTATCAAAGACATTTACGCTACAACATGGTAGAAAAAATTAATTCACGTGTATGTATTGCTACAAAGAAAAAATTCTTTATATGCATGGCATCAAAATTATGTTTGATCATATTGCTCTTCCCAAATATTCTTTATATGAATGGCATCAAAATTAATTCACGTTTATGTCTTTTTTTCAAATATATCCCAAAAAATAGACCTTTTTTTTTCAAAGATGCGTAATACTGAAAGTAGGAGAACAATGTGAAGACAGTTCAAAGCAATCAGTAATCTTTAGAATTCAACCAACAATCCTCATCTAAAATATTAAAATTTTTTATGCTAAGCGTCATTCATAAGCATGATTGGGCTTGCTTGAGATACAATGATTGTACTATCTATTGATTTCTATGCACAATATTGTTCTCTACAGGGGTTGGGAGCTTGAGCCTGATGTGTGGTAGAAAAGTGAAGATGTCGAAGATAGACTGTAGGGGCCTCCCATAGATGGCATTGTGCTTCGATTCTGACTTAACAACGATGAATTGGATGGAGCCAGTTATTTGTCAAGGGGAGTTCTACCATCATAGTAGGGAGATTTATCATTCCTTTTAGTCTTACAGCTTGTTATCGAACCCATACAATAACCAAGATGTAGGATAAAGTTTCTTCTTAGTTAGTCCCAGATTGAGGAAAATGAAGTCAAATAGGACATCGACAAAGCTTTATTTTCGATCAAAATCCTCTTCACATTGTATCAAGTTTCACCAATCCATGCGCTGATAAAGGAATGATAAATCTCCCTCCAGGCCTGAAGAAGTGGGTCTTGATGGGAGACTTGAACTCCTTCCAGGTCTGAATCATCAAAAGTGATGGGCTCGAAACACAGTTTCTTCTGTACTAGTTCTTAGGTGAAACAATAAGAACTAATGAGATATCAACGGGCTTCCATTTTATGTTTGATTTTCCTTAAAGATTTGGTGATTCCCATGCTGTTGCTTATGCGTTTATTGCCCTCTAGTGGGAGCGTTGTCCTAACTGGTAGACTTATCTTGCAGAAACCAACCATAGTACCCTTGTCAAATCAATCTTTCAATTTCTTTCTTGACCTACTTACATGCTTTGGTGGTGAAAGTGACAGTACTATTCTTAGTTCTCTGATTTGGATTTTAGAGGGTGAGGCTACTTGATAGTCTCTTCATCTCTGATGACCACTATAGTATTGACGTGCGACGCATTGAGCGATGTTTATTCTTTCTCATGTCGAACCTCATGTTTTCAATTTATAGGCCAAGGAGGGAGGACATGATTCCTCTATTGTTCAAACTTTTTTCCTTTGTGAGGTTTAATTGGCATTTGACACAACTCGTGTTTTCCCTCAAATTGTCTATTACACAATGGATAAATTTGGCATAACAAATCGCCTACTGCATTAATGTCGAGTACAAAGGTTTTATGCAAATCCCTATGAGAAAGGCTCCTCTCATCAATTTTGGATATACCCGAAGGATCTAGCAATCTTCAGTAGGAAAACTATGAAAATAGTTTTTGAGCAACTCTACTATGTTTCAACAAATTTTTTAGAGATGAGATGAATCATTGATGATCCTCCGATTTGTGGTGAACAACTTCACGAATAATCTGGCAAGCTAGTTGAAGGTATTTATAGTTCCTCTCACGAGAGAGTAGTACCGTGTGCGACTTTGACTCTTAAGAATGACCTGAAACACTTGACAAAAGAAACACTTCAGAAGCATGTTGAATGTGCTTAATGCTTCGATATTGGTCAACGTGCTTGTAGGGATTAGTTATTCTTTCTAAGAATCAATGTTTGAAAGCTTAAAATTTGTTTAGATGGGGTGTCAGAGGACTGCTTCAACTAATGGCGAAGATTATTGAAATTTATGATGAGTGGAGAAGTGATCATTATCTCCGAGAGGGAACTCTTCTTGAAATCATGTGTTTTTGCTTGTCACAGATCACATCATTAGGAGCGACAGTGAGACACAACAGTGTAGGTGACCTGCATGATACAATTCGGTGAAACCCGCAGTGTCGAGAAGGTTAATGTTTCAGCTTGATAGGGGAAGGGTTCCATTACAGGGCCCAATAAAAGTATGTTTGAGCAGGGCATTTTTCGTTGGCTGCTGAACTGGGGTAAGTAAGCTTCATTCAGCTGTATGGACATCAGTTGTGGGGCTTCGCATAGGATCTTGTCTAGAGACTCCTCCATCCTGCACACTCGATCATCTAGAGAAGGATCTAAGGTTCCTTCATCAGCAGGGTAATGCAAGGTAGGAAGATGTGGAAGGCTGACGCTCATGACTTCTTGATTGTCCCCTAGAATGATGGGTGTTGGAACGGGACGCTCCATTGTTACAAGTATTACTTATAGTGACCATTTCAATAGGTCTCACAAGTACTTCAACGATAGGATTGTCTTTCCTACAGGTAGCACAAAACTGATGCATGTTGGAATGTCTGTGGTGGCAGAGTGATTATTTAGTGTCTTAGCACTGCACAAGAATCTGACACAGACACAAATAATTAAAGTGATGGGTAGAAACACCATAAGTTGTTTATGTGAAAAATTCAGAAAGGCAAGGGGCCTAGCTCAGTTGAAATGATCCATTATGAGTTGGTGATTACACGTACATGCTCTTTTCCCACAGGCGAGAAAATGTTACATAATTTCTCAAGTTATAACATGCATGCTCATTTGCCCACGAGAAGTGGTTGTAGTGGGGAATAGTTGTTAGAGCTTTGCTACACCATTTTTGAGGTTGGCACAATATCCAGAATGATGTACTGCTCCACAATATGCTTCATGACTGTGATGTCAGATGTTACTTCACACAGTGCTTTGCCACTATGCAATGCAAGTCTTGACTATGCACTGAGCTTCACTGCAATGAGTGGATAGAAGCCAAAGGTGGTCGACAGTTGGTGGTTGATGGTGGTTGGGGACTGTAGGAGTGGGAGGTACTCATTTGATATGCATTGCAGAAATAATGTTGGACTTTAGCTCCTCTAAGTTTCAATCTTTTTATGGCTCAAGGTCTTGGTCCACTCTCAAGAGGGGGGAGGCTCTTTTATAGAGTTTAGGAGAGATTTCTCTACAAATAAAAAAGGAATTCAAACCACTCTATTGGTTGGAGGGGAGAGATACCCTTGATCGGATAACAATTGATGAACATTTGAGTGCATTGAAGATGTCATAATTGAGTGATCTTGGGCTCGTTTGATTCATTTCGCCGAGAAACTCGATTTGACTATAAGCTTCTTAGCTTTAAAATTCGTTTGACCTTTCAATTATGTAC